>NC_141002.1:108901207-109114713 GCF_052327205.1 Somniosus microcephalus | reverse complement strand
CTCTATATCACCTTGATATCCCCTTACCCAACAAAAATCCTCTCAATCTCAGTCTTGAAAGCTCCAGTTGACCCCCAGCACCCACAGCCTTTTGGGGGAGAGAGTTCTACTTCGGATGAAATGTGTTTTCCTGATTTCACTCCTAAATGGTATAGCTCTAATGTTAAGATCATGTCCTCTTGCTCTTCATTCCTCCACCAGAGGGAATAGTTTCTCTCTCTACCCTATCAAATCCTTTTAACATTTAAACACCTCGATCAGATCACTCCTTAATCTTCTGTACTCAAGGGAATACAACCCAAGTTTAAGCAACACCTCATAATTTAACCATTTTGGCCCTGGTAACATTCTGATGAATCTGCGCTGCACTTCCTCCAAGGCCAATGTTAGATCCCGTGGTTCAGTGGATAAAGAATTACACGGATGCTGTACATAAACAAATAACAGGTCTTTACTGGAGGAGGGTAATCTCTAGACTCGGGGTACAGAGGCATGCGCACAGCTTATATACCGGTGTGGTCACTGCCGGTACTACAGTATACAGGAGCTGTAAAAAGTAGTTCTGACTTAAAGCACATACACTACAATTCCTCCCTTTTTAGATTAATAATACCCCCTTAATATTCAAATAACAATTACATTTTTACATGTACATTCAATAACAAAAGTCCATTTCTAGATTCAGTCTTTGGGGCGGCTTCCTGACCCTTTCGGGATAGCGCCTTTCCGGAGGTTCTTGTTCTTGGTGCAGAGGCGATTCTGACCCCCTTTCATCGGGTAGTTCATCGGGTTCCACTGCTACTGGGTCTGAAGTAGATACTACCGGTATGTCGGGTTCATCCCCAGGTACTCGAGACATGGGGTTGACGCATTCCTGTGATGCTAAGATCTGATCGACGTGCGTCTCACAATGTTCTCCCCCGACATCCACTGTGTACATTAATGGCCCCTGCCTTGTACATATTGTTCCGGGTTGCCACTTCTCTGTTCGATAGTCCCGGGCCAAGACTGGTTGCCCTACATTGAAGCTCCTTGTCGGCTTTTCGTTGATGTGCTGGAATTGTTTGTCCTCAACATTTCTTTGCACATTTGGTCTGAGCAAGTCCAGACGAGATCTCAACCTTCGGTTAAAGAACATCATGGGCCGGGGTCTGGTTGGTAACTGCATGTGTCGCGTTTCGGTAGGTTAATAAGAAATTGTCCATCTTATGCTGTAGTGGAATTTCCTCGTCGCACATGGCCTTTATCGCCTTCTTAAAGGTTTGTACGAACCTCTCAGCCAATCCATTGGTGGCTGGATGATACGGGGCGGATGTGTAATGCCTTACCCCATTCCTTCTCATAAATTTTTGGAACTCGTCGGACACAAACTGTGGTCCATTATCAGAGCAGATCTGCTCTGGCAACCCGTTTCTGGCAATATGGTCCGTAGGACTGCAATCGTTTTCTCTGTAGTGGTTGAAGACATCTTTATCACCTCAGGCCACTTTGAATGAGCATCCACTGCTATTAAGAACATTGAGTCCCTGAATGGACCAGCGAAATCAATGTGCACCCGTTGCCATGGAGAGGAGGGCCACTCCCATGGGTGTAGAGGGGCATGTGGTGGTGCATTTTGGACCTTCTGGCATCCTAAGCAGCTCTTAGTTAGGTCTTCGATTTGTTGATCGATTCCCGGCCACCACACATAAGCCCTAGCTAGGCTTTTCATTTTCACTCCCCCCAGATGACCTTCATGTAGCTCATTTAGCACTCTCTCCCTTAACTTGGGTGGAATCACCACTCTGGATCCACACATCACTGTCCCCTGGCATACTGACAGCTGTTCTCTTCTGGATGAGAATGCTGGCAACAGTGAGTCGCCATGTGCTGGCCATCCCCTCACCGTCAATTCATATACCCGTGACAGCGTCGGATCATTTCGGGTCTCCTCTATATCCGCATTTGTTACTGGCAATCGTTCAATTATCGACGAATAAAATATCTCGATAGGGTCCACAGCTGGTGCTTCCTCCACAATAGGCAGTGGCAGGCGCGATAGCCATCAGCGTTCCCATGCTGTCCTCGTGCCTTTATATTCTATTTCATATTGATTCGCCCCTAGAAACAGGGACCATCTTGTAACCGCTGTGCAGTCATTACTGCACGCCCTTCTTAGGATTAAAGATGGAGACAAGTGGTTGGTGGTCTGTCAGCAAGGTGAACTTCTGTCCATGCAGATAGTGGTTGAATTTTTTTACTCCCATACTAGGCTGAGGGCCTCCCTGTCATCTGGCGTAGTTGCGCTCGGCTGAGGTTAGGGGACCGAGATGCAAAGGCCACTGGCCTCTCCAACCCGTCTGGGAATTTGTTTGACAGCACCGCTCCAAATGCCGTAGGGTGATGCATCACATGCCAAACGAATTGGTAGTGCTGGGTTGAAATGGGCCAACACCTCTTTTGATGTGATCAATTCTTTACACTTCTGGAAAGCTCGTCTACGTTCGTCATCCCACTTCCATGGTACCCCTGTTTGCAGTAGGGTGTTCAGCGGTGTAATACCGTAGACAAATTTGGTAAGAACTTGTGGTAATAGTTTACCAGCCCGAGGAACGACCTCAGTTGTGACACATTTTCCGTGCTGGAGCCTTGACTACTGCCTCTATCTTGTCAGGGGACTTATGTAACCCCTCTTCATTGATGATGTGGCCGCAATACGAGATCTGTTTCTGGAAAAACTCGCACTTGTGATTAGCTCGTAGCCCATATTCCTTTAAACTGGCGAGCACCTTCTCCAAGTTAGCGAGGTGATCACCGTCATTTTCGCCCGTGACCAAGATGTCGTCCAAATAACACTGGGTCCCTGGAATCCCTTGCAGGACCTGATCCATAGCCCTTTGCCAGATAGCCGGAGCCGAGGCTACTCCAAACACCAGCCGGTTGTATTGATAGAGACCTTTATGGGTGTTGATCGTAAGGTAATGTTTCGAAGCTTCTTCTACCTCCATTTGCAAGTACGCCTGGGCTAGATCAATTTTGGTGAAGCATTTACCACCAGATAGCGAGGCGAAAATATCCTCAATTCGTGGAAGCGGATATTGCACCGTGTGAAGGACTGGGTTCACTATTGTGGTGTATGTAACCGTTCCACCTTTAAGAGAACTATTTTAAGAGATGCACTACTTTATCTTGGCTGCTGTATACTGTAATACCGGTGGTGACCACACCGGTATATAAGTGCTGTGTAATGATTTATTGGGCAGTTCAGCCTGACCTCCGACTAGTAAAGACCTGTTGAATTTACTCTTGTGGTCTGTGTGCAGTGATTCTTATTAACAATAACTAGAACACACAGACTTAACAGTGGCGACGATGACGATCTTACCCTGCGGCAGAGATATATCCAAGGCAGTTTAACGGGCGTCGAGAAGAGGCATCTGCCCTCATCATCCTGCTGAGAAAAGACTCGGGTCTGAAGAGCAAGGAAGAATCCTGACACGAAGCCTTCCATCAGCAACAGGCAGTGATCATCCCTTCTATCACGGTGATTGCGAGGATGCCTAAGCGTGGTAACATCAACGATTTCGATCCCGATGTTGAAGATTGGGCCACGTATGTAGAACGCATAGAGATTTATTGTAAGGCAAATAAAATATCAGATGAAGATAAAGCACTAACCTTACTAAACTCAATGGGTGCGAAGACATACGGGCTATTGAAGCATCTTCTATCACCAGCTAAACCGGCGGATCAGGCTTTCGCTAATATTGTTGCTGTCCTGAGAAATCATTTGAACCCCACACCGCTGATGTTAGCGGAACGATTTAAATTTTATGCGAGAACGCAACTGAAAGAGGAAAGCAACGCGGAGTATTTAATTGAACTGCGTAAGCTAGCGAAATACTGTCAGCTTGGGGAAAGACTGACAGAGGCACTGAGAGACAAATTCGTGTGTGGATTGTCGAAAGAAGGAACACAAAAGCGGCTGCTTGAAGAGAATGATCTTACACTTGATAAGGCTGTCACTATTGCAGCATCGCACGAAGCCGCAGCGAGAGGCACTGCGGAAATGCAGCTGAAGGCAGCGGTACTCAGCGTAGATCAAATGGCTTTGGGTACAGCGAAATGTTATCGTTGTGGAAAGACAACACACGATCAGAACCAATGCTGGTTTAAAAATCAGGAATGTAGAAAATGTGGCAAGCTTGGTCACATAGCTAAAGTATGCCGGTCAGGAAAGAAGACCAGCAACAAAAAGTCACCGCAGGAAAAGTGCAGAAAGGTACATAAGGTGGCTGAGAAGAGTTCGGATGAACAGAATTCGGATTCAGACTCCAACAGCAAGGAACTGGGTAGTCTGAGAATTCACAATGTGAGTAAGGAAGCTGACCGACAAACTATCTGGGTCACACTTCAGATAGCAGGAGTCCAAGTGAAGATGGAATTGGACACCGGATCGGCATTGACGGTCATGAATAAGCAAGATTACAAAAGGTTATTCACACATATTCCCCTACGGGATACGGAGATAGTATTGCAGACATACACGGGGCAAAGAGTATACCCCATCGGAAAGATAAAAGTCAAGGTGGTACACAAGGGCAAAGAACACCAAGGAATGGACTTATATGTACTACCTGAGGGAGGTCCACCACTTCTGGGACGGGAGTGGATCAGGAAAATAAATATGGACTGGCACTCCCTAAAAGCAATAACGGTAGATTCCGGAAAAAAAGATGTCAAACCTGAACGATTGTCCAGAATATTGGATGAGGCTAAAGAGGTGTTCCAACAGGGACTGGGAACACTGAGAGGAATTACGGCAAAAATCAAGATTGCAGAACATGCAAACCCAAAATTTTTCAAAGCCAGACCGGTACCTTATGCGATACGACCTGCTGTGGAAGCTGAGCTGGAAGGGCTAGAACGTTCAGGAGTACTGTCTAAGGTGGACTGGAGTGAGTGGGCCACGCCCATTGTTCCCGTCATGAAGCGTTCATCGAGTAACAAGCCAGGGGAACCGGGGAAGGTCCGCACCTGTGGAGACTTCAAGATCACGGTTAATCCGGTGCTTCACACGGTGCAATATCCGCTTCCGCGGATTGAGGATATCTTTGCTTCATTGGCGGGAAACACTTCACCAAGATAGACCTGGCGCAAGCGTACTTACAGATGGAAGTTGAGGAAGAGTCGCGCCAGTATCTCACAATCAACACGCACAGAGGCTTGTATCGATATAATAGACTGGTTTTTGGAGTGGCTTCGGCTCCAGCAATTTGGCAGAGGGCCATGGAGCAGGTATTACAGGGAATTCCAAGCACTCAATGTTACTTGGACGATATCCTGATTACAGGAGATGACGATGAGGAACACCTTGCAAATTTGAAACTGGTGCTCACCAGATTGAAGGAATATGGACTTCGAGTTAATCGCCAGAAATGTGAGTTCTTTCAGAAACGGATCTTGCACTGTGGTCATGTCATTGACCAGGAGGGGCTGCACAAGTCACCTGACAAGATCGAAGCTGTTGTGAAGGCTCCCGCTCCGGAAAATGTATCCCAGTTGAGGTCGTTCCTAGGGTTGATTAACTATTACCATAAGTTTCTGCCAAATCTATCCACGGTGCTGCACCCGCTGAACGCTCTTTTGCAGAAAGAAGTACCATGGAAGTGGAGCGAGGACTGTAAGAAGGCCTTTCGCAAAAGCAAGGCATTGATCACCTCAGAGGAAGTGTTGGCTCACTTCAACCCAACGCTACCTATTCGTTTAGCTTGTGATGCTTCTCCTTATGGTATTGGAGTAGTACTCTCACACAAGTTGCCAAATGGCTTGGAAAGGCCAGTCGCATTTGCATCCAGATCATTGACCTCCGCTGAGCGCAACTATGCTCAGATAGAGAGGGAGGCTCTCAGCCTTGTGTGGGGAGTAAAGAAGTTTAATCATTACCTGCAGGGCCAGAAGTTTACACTGCTGACAGACCACCAGCCGTTGGTATCCATTTTTAACCCTAAGAAGGGTGTTTCGGTGATGACAGCACAGAGGCTCCAGAGATGGTCCCTTTTCCTAGGGGCACATCAATACCAGATAGAATTCAAAGGTACAAAGCAGCATGGTAATGCTGATGGGCTGTCGCGCCTGCCACTACCTACTGAGGAGGAGGCACCGACGGTTGACCCGGTGGAGTTATTTCACTCGACCATCATCGAATGTTTACCTGTCACCAATGCAAATATTGAAAGGGAGACTAGGAATGACCCGACACTGTCCCGGGTCTACGAATTGACAGTAAAGGGATGGCCAGCCCATGGTGATCCACTGTTACTGGCATTCTCAGCAAGACGAGAACAGCTGTCCATCTGTCAGGGAACATTGATGTATGGAACAAGGGTGATTATCCCTCCTAAGTTAAGAGAGAGAGTTCTAAAAGAACTACATGAAGGTCATCTGGGGGGAGTCAAGATGAAAAGCCTTGCTAGGGCTTATGTGTGGTGGCCGGGTATCGACCAACAGATAGAGGATCTGACGAAAAGCTGCTCAGGGTGCCAAAAAGTCCAAAATGCACCTCCAATTGCACCGCTGCATCCATGGGAATGGCCTTCAACCCCATGGCAACGTGTACATATTGACTTTGCTGCTCCATTCATGGATTCCATGTTTTTAATTGCGGTGGACGCACATTCTAAATGGCCAGAAGTGATTAAAATGACTACCGCTACCTCGGAGAAGACGATCGCGGTGCTTAGAACGATATTTGCAAGAAATGGATTGCCAGAGCAAATATGTTCAGACAACGGACCACAGTTTGTGTCAGAGGAATTCCAGAAATTCCTGAAGAAGAATGGGGTGAAACATTATACCTCTGCCCCATATCATCCAGCTACGAATGGGCTGGCTGAGAGGTTTGTACAGATGTTCAAAAAGGCAATAAAGGCCATGAGCGAAGATCAGATTCCACTGCAACACAAGGTGGACAATTTCCTACTGGCATATCGAAACGCCACCCATGCAACAACAAACCAAAGTCCTGCCATGATGTTCTATAACAGGAGGTTGCGGTCCAGGTTGGACTTGTTAAAACCAAATGTGCGGAGGGAAGTCGAAAACAAACAGTTCCAGCATATCAATAACAAGCCCACTCGGAGTTTTGAAATAGGACAACCGGTGTTAGCCAGGGACTATAAAAACGAGAAATGGCAATCTGGAACAATTCGGGCCAGACAAGGACCCCTGATGTACACGGTAGATGTTGGTGAAAATGTAATGCGACGTCATGCTGACCAACTGGTGGGATCGAGAACAAGGGTCGAGCCCATGGTTACGACAGAGACAACCGTGGAGGAAGTTAGTGAACCTGAAGCATCTACCTCAGAAGTGAATATACCTGATGATGATGTCCTATCCATAGGGGATCAACTAGATGAGTCACCCCAGCAACGAGAACCAGAGACCCCTGAAAGGCGTTATCCGTCTCGGATCAGGAGGCCTCCTCAGAGACTGAATCTGTGAACTGTTTTTACATGAAGTTGTGTATATATGTTATGTTATGTTTAATGGGGAATATATACTGTTAAGCTAAAAAGGGAGGATTGTGGTGTATGTAACCGTTCCACCTTTAAGAGAACTATTTTAAGAGATGCACTACTTTATCTTGGCTGCTGTATACTGTAATACCGGTGGTGACCACACCGGTATATAAGTGCTGTGTAATGATTTATTGGGCAGTTCAGCCTGACCTCCGTCTAGTGAAGACCTGTTGAATTTACTCTTGTGGTCTGTGTGCAGTGATTCTTATTAACAATAACTAGAACACACAGACTTAACAACTGTCACCTTAAAATCCCCACAGATGCGGACCTTCTTTGGTTCCCCAGGCGTATTACTCAACGACCTTTTCATTACAGGAACGATGGGTGTAGCCCACTCGCTCCAGTCCACTTTGGACAGTACTCCTGAACGTTCCAACCCTTCCAGCTCTGCTTCAACCGCTGGTCTGATCGCATAAGGCACTGGTCTGGCCTTCAGAAACTTTGGGCTTGCATTATCCTCTATTTTAATTGTTGCTGTTATTCCTTTTAGTGTTCCTAGCCCCTCCTGGAACACTTCTTTTGCGTCAGCATTTTTGACAGTCGTCCAGGTGTGACGTCGTCATCCTTTTTGGCCTCCACCTTCAGTGCCTGTATGGAATGCCAATCTAAATGTATCTTCCGGATCCATTCACGTCCTAGCAGTGGTGGTCCTCCATTTGGCAATACATATATATCCATTTTAGGTATTTCCTGACCTTTATATGTCACTTTCACCCTTATTTTTCCTTTGGGGTAGACTTTTTGCCCCGTATACGTCTTCAAGACAATCTCTGTAGCTTTCAAGGGTATGTGTGAAAATAGCTGCTTGTAGTCTCTTTGATTTATGACTGTTAGAGCTGATCCTGTGTCCAATTCCATTTCCACTTGGACTCCGTCTATCTTGAGTGTAACCCAGATAGTCTGGTGATCCTCCATTTCGGTTACATTATGTAGTTTCAGACAACCCAGCTCCTTGCTTCCGGAGTCTGTGTCACTTTTCTGTTCGTCTGAACCACTGTCCATCACCTGGTGTACCTTTTTGTACTTCTCCTGTGGAGATTTCTTACTGTTGGTTTTCTTCCCAGACCTGCAGACTCTTGCTATGTGTCCTGCTTTCCCACACTGTCTGCACACTTGGTCCTTGAACCAACAATCTTTCTGGTCATGTGTTGTTCTGCCGCAGCGATAGCACGTTCCTGTTCCATAGGTCATTTCGTTGGTGCCATATTCTTGCGGTCTCCGTTGTATCTCTGCAGCGCCCCTTGCGGCTGCTTCGTGTGATACTGCCATACTGAAAGCTTTGTCCAGCTTAAGGTCCTTTTCTGATAGAAGCCATTTCTGGGTTCCTTCACTTTGTAGCCCACACACAAACTTGTCCCTTAACGTGTCTGCTAGTCTCACTCCAAACTGGCAGTATTTCGATAGCTTGCGCAGTTCCGTTAGGTACTCAGCATTGCTTTCGTCTTTGTGTTGGTTCCTTTTATGGAACTTAAATCGTTCTGCTATCAGCAGCGGTGTGGGGTTTAAGTGGTCCTGTAGGATTTCTACTATGCTTTCAAAATTCTTGTTTACCGGCTTCTCTGGGGTTATTAGATTTTGCAGTAACCCATAAGTTTTTGCACCCATGGAATTTAACCGAACCAGTGCTTTATTAGCATCTGGCACTTCATTCGCCCTGCAGTACACCTCAATACGTTCCACATATGTCGCCCAATCTTCGACTTCATTGTCGAACGTAGAGATACTGCCATTCTTCGGCATCCTTGGTTGTTCGTTAACTATCACCAATGGCGCCTCCCGCGCTTCCCCTTCTTCTCCGCTGGCACAAAATGGCGTCTCCCGCGCTTTCCTTCCTTCCCGCGCTCGCCCGTCTTCTCCGCTGCGGCTTTGCAAAATGGTGTCTCCCGCGCTCTCCCTGCTTCTCTGCGGCTCAATGGCGTCTCCCGCGCTCTCCCTGCTTCTCCGCGGCTCAATGGCGTCTCCCCTTGCTTCGCCCCGCGGACCCTGATTAGCCCATGATCCCTGGCTGTGCTCTGCACGTTCTTCTCTTGATATTTGTCGACGCCGCTCAGTCTAGAACCCAGCTGTTTCTTACCCTCTCTCCGGTTTGCAGTATTTTCCTCGATGCCGCTCGGTGATCAACCCCCGGCTGCGCCCTGCTCTCTTCACCCTCTTTCTTACCCCGTCGACGCTGCACGGCTCTCTCTCTCTGCCGTCGGTCGGCTCCAGCCGCCGCTGCTCGGGAAGGGTCTGCTCTGGACCTGTCGTCGGTCTCTTACTGCTCGTTGTGGCTGGGGAACCAAGCCCGGCTCTCCACAGCCTCCCCAGCGAAGTTGGATCTCTGCCTGACTGCTGGGCGGTTGCTCGCGGTCGACGCCCGTGTTCCTGGACTCGACTATTTTTTATGTTGCAGGTAGATTCGCATCAACACTCGTCGCCACTGTTAGATCCGTGGTTCAGTGGATCAATAATTACATGGATGCTGTACATAAACAAATAACAGGTCTTTACTGGAGGAGGGTAATCTCTAGACTGGGGTACAGAGGCATGCGCACAGCTTATATACCGGTGTGGTCACTGCCGGTACTACAGTATACAGGAGCTGTAAAAAGTAGTTCTGACTTAAAGTACATACACTACAGCCAATATATCCTGGGGTACTGGTAGCAGTGTGGTTATGTTACTGGGCCAGTAATCCAGAGACCTGGACTAATGATCTGGAGACATGAGTTCTAATCCCACCACGGCAGCTGGGGAATTTAAATTCAGTTAATTAAATAAATTTGGAATAAAAAGCTGGTATTAGTAATGGTGACCATGAAACTGTCGTAAAAGAGGGTTCGAGTACGGGAACAAGGATGTCTTGCTGCAGTTGTACAGGGCCTTGGTGAGACCACACCTTGAGTATTGTGTGCAGTTTTGGTCGCCTTACCTGAGGAAGGATGTTCTTGCCATGGAGGGAGTGCAGCAAAGATTCACCAGACTGATACCTGGGATGGCAGGAATGACGTATGAGGAGAGATTGTGTCGACTGGGCTTATACTCACTGGAGTTTAGAAGATTGCGAGGGGATCTCATCGAAACCTATAAAATTCTGTCAGGCCTGGACAGACTAGATGCAGGAAGGATGTTTCGGATGGCCGGGGAGTCCAGAACCAGGGGTCATAGTCTAAGGATAAGGGGTAAGCCATTTAGGACTGAGATGAGGAGGAATTTCTTCACCCAGAGAGTGGTGAACCTGTGGAATTCTCTGCCACAGAGGGCGGTGGAGGCCAATTCATTAAATATATTCAAGAAGGAGTTGGATATATTTCTTATGGCTAAAGGGATCAAGGGATATGGGGAGAAGGCAGGGACAGGGTACTGAATTTGGATGATCAGCCATGATCTCATTGAATGTCGGAGCAGGCTCGAGGGGCCGAATGGCCTACTCCTGCTCCTATCTTCTATGTTTCTAAAAACCCGTCTGGTTCACTAATGTCCTTTAGGGAAGGAAATCTGCCGCCTTACCCGGTCTGGCCTATATGTGACTCCAGACCCACAGCAATGTGGTTGACTCTTAACTGCCCTCTGAAATGGCCGAGCGAGACACTCAGTTGTATAAGGCAGATCACCACCATCTTCTCAATAAATGCTGGCCTTGCTTCGACGCCCATATCCTGTGAATGAATTAAAAAAGTCCAAAGCTGAACACAGTACTCTAGATGGGGGTCTGACCAAAGCTCTGTACAACTGAAGAAAAAAGGGATATAAAGGAAGGGTGGGGCCAATTAGGGACCAAAAAGAAGATCTTGTGGAGGCAGAGGGCATGGCTGAGGTTATAAATGAGCACTTTGTATCTGTCTTCACTAGAGAAGAGGACGCTACCAACGTCACAGTAAAGGAGGAGGTAGGAGAGAAATTGGGTAAAAATAAAGGTTGGCAGTCCTCCAAGTAGAAAAGTCTAGGTTGCTGAGGGAAGTAAGGGTGGAAATTGCTTGGGCTCTGGCTACAATCTTCCAACTCTCCTTGGGTATGGGGTTGGTGCCAGAGGATTGTAAATGTTACACCCCTGTTTAAAAAAGTGGAGAACGATAAACCTGACAAGTACAGGCCAGTCAGTCTAACGTTGGTGATGGGGAAACTTTTAGAGACAATAATCCAGGACAAAATTAATTGTCACTTGAAAAAACATGGGTTAGTAAGTGAAAGCCAGCATGGTTTTGTTAAAGGCAAATTTTTTCTGACAAACTTGACAAAGTAACAGAGAGGGTTGATGAAGGTAGTGCAGTTGATGTGGATATGGACTTTTAAAAGCCCTTTGATAAAGTGCCACATAATATACTTGTTAGCAAACTTAAAGCCCATGGCCTAGAAATTCAGTGGGCTGCGCCACCAGTTAGCGCCCAAAGAGGGCACTCAGTGGCTTTTGCGCCACTGGCCACGCCTCCCGCGATATTTAGCGGGGCGCTAATGGCGGCGTTAGCTTGTAGCGCTGCGCCGCCACCGATGATGTCATTGGTGTGCGCAGCGCCCCGCTCCCGCCCCGATCGCGATATTTGGTCGCGCCCACCTCTGTAACGCCGGTCACAAATCGCGACCGGTTCACAGGGCCTACCTGTGGCGGTAGTGGCGCAAATTAAGGTGGAGGTGCAGGGCGGCCATTTTTTCCGGTGGCCGCCTGCCAGCACCTCCTTGCGCCGCCCTCCCCGGCCTCCTGATCCACCCCCCGGGCAGTGCCGGCTGTGTCCCAAAAGCCCGGCACTTCTCCTCGGTGTCGGGCTCTTTTGCTGGCACTCGTGATCGGTGATCGCGCTGGTGCAGGCCCCTCCCCCTTAAGAAGGGGAGGAAGGCCTGCAGTACAGCAGCGCGCCGTGCCACAGCATGTGACGCTGTGGCACGTAGCGCGGCGATATTTAGTTTGAGCGCCCCAAGCGGGACGTGGGGAGCCTCGAGCAGCGCCCCGAGTCCCTCTTGGGGCACACCCACTGAATATCGGGAGGGCGCAAGCGGATCTGGCCGGAGCGCAAATTCCGGCGCCCAGGCGAGCTTGGCGCCCCAAACGCGGCACCACCGAATTTTTAACACCATGGGTTTAAAGGGACAGTAGAAGGACAGATACAAAATTGGCTAAGAGACAGAAAGCAGAGAGTAATGGTGAACAGACTGGAGGGAAGTGTACAGTGGAGTTCCCCAGGGGTCGGCATTAGGACCACTGCACTTTTTGATATATATATTAATAACCTGGACTTGGCTATACAAGGCATCATTTCAAAGTTTGCAGATGATACAAAACTCGGAAATGTCGTAAACAGGATAGTAACAGACATCAGGAGGACATAGACTGGTGAAATAGGCAGACACATGGCAGATGAAATTTAACACAGAGAAGTGTGATGTGATACATTTTGGTAGGCAGAATGGGGCGAGGCAATATAAACTAAATGTTATAATTTTAAAGGGGGTGCAGGAACAGAGAGACCTGGAGGTGTACGTACACAAGTCTTTGAAGGTGGCAGGACAGGTTGGGAAGGCTGTTAAAAAAGCATACGGGATCCGGGGCTTTATAAACAGAGACAGAGTACAAAAGCAAGGAAGTTATGCTAAACCTTTATAAAACACTGGTTAGGCCTCAGCTGGAGTATTGTGTCCAATTCTGGGCACCACACTTGAGGAAGGATGTCAAGGCCTTAGAGAGGTTGCAGAGGAGATTTACTAGAATGGTACCAGAGATGAGGGATTTTAGTTACATGGAGAGATTAGAGAAACTGGGGTTGTTCTCCTTAGAGCAACAAGAACTTACATTTATATAGCGCCTTTAATGTAGTAAAATGTCCCAAGGCGCTTTACAGGAGCGTTAGCAAACAAAATTTGACACCGAGCCACATAAGGAGATATTAGGACAAATGACCAAAAGCTTGGTCAAAGAGGTAGGTTTAAGGAGCGTCTTAAAGGAGGAGAGAGAGAGGGAGGTTTAGGGAGGGAATTCCAAGCTTAAGGCCCAGGCAGCTGAATGCACGGCCACCAATGGTGGGGCAATTAAAATCAGGGATGCGCAAGAGGCCATAGATGGATTAATTTTTTAGGAACAGGAGGAGGCCATTCAGCCCCTCGAGTCTGTTCTGCCATTTGATTAAATCACAGCTGATCTGTATCCTATCTCCATTTACCTGCCTCTGATCCATATTCCTTGATACCCGTACCTAATACAAATCTAGACCGTTGAATATTCCATTTGTGAAAATTAGACTTAATAACCAGTTCAAAGTTAAATGTGCAGATCTTTTGGTTATACTGACTTTTCCATTTTTAAATGTTTTTTAAAGGTTACATTTAGGAATAGTGGGTATAAAAATGTGCTAGATTGTGTCACTGAGAAACTGAGGATTGCACTGCAGCGAATTCAGCAAGTGGCTGTTTTATTTATGGTGTAATGAATGTTTATGATGATGAATTTTGAATTAAGGTTATAGATGTTCCCGAGTGGACAACGTTCAGGCTTGGGCTGATAAGTGGCAGGTAACATTTGCGCCACACAAGTGCCAGGCAATGACTATCTCCAACAAGCGAGAGTCTAACCACCTCCCCTTGACATTCAATGGCATTACCATCGCTGAATCCCCCACCATCAACATCCTGGGGGTTACCATTGACCAGAAACTTAACAGGACCAGCCATATAAATACTGTGGCAACAAGAGCAGGTCAGTGGCTGGGTATTCTGCGGCGAGTGTCTCACCTCCTGACTCCCCAAAGCCTTTCTACCATCTACAAGGCACAAGTAAGGAGTGTGATGGAATACTCTCCACTTGCCTGGATGAGTGCAGCTCCAACAACACTCAAGAAGCTTGACACCATCCAGGACAAAGCAGCCCGCTTGATTGGCATCCCATCCACCACCTTAAACATTCACTCCCTCCACCACCGGCGCACCGTGGCTGCAGTGTGTACCATCTACAAGATGCACTGCAGCAACTCGCCAAGGCTTCTTCGGCAGCACCTCCCAAACCCGCGACCTCTACCACCTAGAAGAACAAGGGCAGCAGGCGCATGGGAACACCACCACCTCCAAGTTCCCCTCCAAGTCACACACCATCCCGACTTGGAAATATATCGCCGATCCTTCATCGTCGCTGGGTCAAAATCCTGGAACTCCCTCCCTAACAGCACTGTGGGAGTACCTTCACCACACGGACTATAGCGGTTCAAGGCGGCGGCTCACCACCACCTTCTCAAGGGCAATTAGGGATGGGCAATAAATGCCGGCCTTGCCAGTGACGCCCACATCCCATAGACGAATAAAAAAAACCACCTTGATCAGATCACCCCTCGATGTCCTATACTGCAGGGAATACAAGTCAAGTTTAATCCACTTGCAAACAAGTTTCGGCCTTAGTCTGAATATTGAGGCAGATTTCCAATTTGCCACCCAGACGTGGTTTTACGGATCAGATGCCCAAAATAACAGGAAATCCAAAGGAAATCGGGTGGTTTCTATATCGTGCAGCAGATCTGTAAATGGCAAGTTTACATGGGGCGGGAAGTTGAAAATCTACCCCATTGTGTCCAGTTTTGGTCACTTATGTTTGAGTTTTTTCTAACCCTAGATAATTTTGCTTCTTGTACATGGGTCACTCTCGTGTGTAAGTGCGAACGGCCCATGCCTGCAATAGTGTCTATCCTTGTCTTGGGACCTAAGCAGGATTCCAATAATGTGTCTGGAAAAATGAAATCGAAAAGTCTGTCTGGCAATTGCTTTCAACTGCTGAAATTATCTTACTCTATAAGGTCATAATCCCAGATTCAAAAACAGTACAGCATCACATCAGACCTCATTTTAAATTTAAAAATCAAGTAACTATCATTTACAAAAGATGGATATAAGTCATTCAATTAATTATATCCACAGTGAATATCTTCCCAATTCATCCACAACTGGTTAACATAAGGAAAAGAATCCTTTGTAAGCAATTTTTAAATAATAGTGTTTATTAGAATTTATTAACTGTTGTGGGAGTTTAATTAATCTAAACTGTCTCTTGGAAATTCAAACAGATTTCTCTTTCAGGAGTTTCAAACTGCTCACTAGGCCCCTCATAATTTTATACACCTCAATAAAGTCTCCCCTCAGCCTCCTCTGTTCCAAGGAAAACAGACCCAGCCTATCCAGTCTTTCCTCATAGCTCAGATTCTCTACTCCCAGCAACATCCTTGTAAATCTCCTCTGTACCCTCTCTAGTGCAATCACATCTTTCCTGTAATGAGGTGACCAGAACTGCACGCAGTATTCCAGCTGCGGCCTAACTAGTTCAAGCATAACCTCCCTGCTCTTGTATTCTGTGCCTCAGCTAATAACGGAAAGTATCCCGTCTGCCTTCGTAACCACCTTATCTGGCCTGCTACCTTCAGGGATCTGTGAACATGCACTCCAAGGTCCCTCTGATCCTCTGCGCTTCTCAGTGTCCTACCATTTAATGTGTATTCCCTTGCCTTGTTAGCCCTCCCTAAATGCATTACCTCACACTTCTCTGGATTGAATTCCATTTGCCACTGTTCTGCCCACCAGACCAGTCCATTGATATCTTCCTGCAGTCTACAGCTTTCTTCTTCATTATCAACCACATGGCCAATTTTTGTATCACCTACAAACTTCTTAATCATACTTCCTATATTCAAGTTCAAATCATTGATATATACAGTACCACTAAAAGCAAAGGACCCAGTACTGAGCCCTGCTGAACCCCACTGGAAACAGCCTTCCAGTCACGCAAACAGACTTCGACCATAACCCTTTGCTTCCTGCCTCTGAGCCAATTTTGGATCCAACTTGCCACTTTGCCTTGGGTCCCACGGGCTTTTACTTTCGTGAGCAATCTACCATGCGGGACCTTATCAAAAGCCTTGCTAAAGTCCATATACACTACATCAAATGCACTACCCTCATCTACACTCCTTGTTACCTCTTCAAAAAGATCAATCAAGTTAGTCAGACACAATCTTCCCTTAACAAATCCATGCTGACTGTCCCTGATTAATCCGTGTCTTTCTAAATGAAGAGTTATCCTGTCCCTCAGAATTTTTTCCAATAATTTTCCCACCACCGAGGTTAGGCTGACTGGCCCATAAATATTCAGTCTATCCCTTTCTCCCTTTTTAAACAACGGTACCACATTAGCAGTCCTCCAGTCCTCCGGCACCACACCTGTAGCCAGAGAGGATTGGAACATAGGGTCTAATGAGAGGGAGGAACTGAATGAAATCAGTATTTGTAGGGAAATGGTGTTAGGGAAATTGACGGGATTGAAGGCCGATAAATCCCCAGGGCCTGATAATCTACATCCCAGGGTACTTAAGGAAGTGGCCCTAGAAATAGTAGATGCATTGCTGGTCATCTTCCAAAATTCTACAGACTCTGGAACAGTTCCCATGGATTGGAGGGTAGCTAATGTAACCTCACTATTCAAAAAAGGTGGTAGATAGAAAACGGGGAATTATAGACCGGTAAGCCTGACATCAGTAGTGAGGAAAATGCTAGAGTCCATTATAAAAGATGTAATAACAGAGCACTTGGAAAACAGTGACAGGATCGGACAAAGTCAACATGGATTTACAAAAGGTAAATCATGCTTGACAAATCTTCTGGAATTTTTTGAGGATGTAACTGGTAGAATTGATAAGGGAGAACCAGTGGATGTGGTGTATTTGGACTTTCAGAAGGCTTTCGACAAGGTCCCGCATAAGAGATTAGCGTGTAAAGTTAAAGCACATGGATTGGGGGTAAGGTACTGACTTGGATAGAGAACTGGTTGGCAGACAGAAAGCAAAGAGTTAAAATAAACGGGTCTTATTCCGAGTGGCAGGCAGTGACTAGTGGGGTACCGCAGGGATCGGTGCTAGGACCCCAGCTATTCACAATATATATTAATGATTTAGACGAGGGAACTAGATGTAATATCTCCAAGTTTGCAGACGACACAATGCTGGGTGGGCGAGTGTGCTGTGAGGAGGATGCAGAGAAACTCCAGTATGATTTGGACAGGTTGGGTGAGTGAGCAAATGCATGGCAGATGCAGTATAATGTGGATAAATGTGAGGTTATCCACTTTGGTGGCAAAAACAGGAAGGCAGATTATTATCTGAATAACAATAGATTGGGAGAAGGGGAAGTGCAACGAGACCTGGGTGTCCTTGTGCACCAGTCGCTGAAGGTAAGCATGCAGGTGCAGCAGGCGGTTAAGAAGGCAGATGGTAGGTTGGCCTTTATAGCGAGAGGATTCAAGTACAGGAGCAAGGATGTCTTGCTACAGTTGTACAGGGCCTTGGTGAGACCACACCTTGAGTATTGTGTGCAGTTTTGGATGCCTTACCTGAGGAAGGATGTTCTTGCCATGGAGGGAGTGCAGCGAAGATTCACCAGACTGATACCTGGGATGGCAGGAATGATGTAAGAAGAGAGATTGGGTCGATTAGGCTTATACTCGCTAGAGTTTAGAAGAATGAGAGGGGATCTCATTGAAACTTATAAAATTCTAACAGGACTAGACAGACTAGATGCAGGAAGGATGTTCCCGATGGTCGGGGAGTCCAGAACCAGGTGTCACAGTCTAAGGATAAGGGGTAAGCCATTTAGGACAGAGATGAGGAGGAATTTCTTCACCCAGAGAGTGGTGAACCTGTGGAATTCTCTACCACCGAAGGCAGTTGAGGCCAATTCATTAAATATATTCAAGAAAGAGTTGGATATATTTCTTACGGCTAAAGGGATCAAGGGATATGGAGAGAAGGCAGGAACAGGGTACTGAATTTGGATGATCAGCCATGATCTCATTAAATGGCAGAACAGGCTTGAAGGGCTGAATGGCCTACTCCTGGAGAGTGAGGAAATTGAATCAGAGACTAAGGTCCAGAACTTAAATAAAGGGAATTACGAGGGTATGAGACGGGAATTGGGTAAGATTGATTGGGTGGTGTTTCTGGGGGGATTGACAGTGGATAGACAATGGCAAGCATTCAAAGATAGAATGGAAGAATTCCAGAACATGTTTATACCGGTTTGGCATAAAAATAAACCTAAAAAGGTGGCTCAACCGTGGATAACGAGGGAAATTAGGGACAGCATAAAATCAAAAAAAAGGGCATATCAACTGGCAAAAAAAAAGCACCAGACCGGAAGATTGGGGGCAGTACAGGATACAGCAAAAGAGGACAAAGGGATTAATCAGGAAGGGGAAAATAGAATACGAAAGTAAACTTGCAGCAAACATAAAGACAGACTGCAAAAGCTTTTATCGGTATATCAGGAGGAAAAGACTGGTAAAATCCCAAGTCGGTCCCTTGCAGTCCGATTCGGGAGAATATATAATGGAGAATAAGGAAATGGCAGACCAATTAAACTCATACTTTGGTTCTGTATTCACAAAGGAGGACACAAATAACCTCCCAGGAATATCGGCAAACATAGGGACTAATGAGAGGGAGGAGCTGACAGAAATTAGTATCTCTAGGGATATGGTGTTGGGTAAGTTGAGGGGACTGAAGGCCGACAAATCCCCGGGGCCTGATAAACTACATCCTAGGGTACTTAAGGAGGTGGCCCTGGAGATAGCAGATGCTCTAAGGATCATCTTCCGGAACTCCATTGACTCGGGAACAGTACCCGTGGATTGGAGGGTAGCTAATGTTACCCCAATATTTAAAAAGGGGGGTAGAGAGAAAGCAGGGAATTATAGACCAGTAAGCCTTACATCGGTTGTGGGCAAAATGCTAGAGTCCATTATTAAGGATAAAATAGCGGAGCACTTGACAAATGGGGAAAGGATCGGACAGAGTCAACATGGATTTACAAAGGGTAAATCGTGTTTGACTAATCTGCTGGAATTTTTTGAGGAAGTAACTGGTAAAATAGATGGGGGAGAGCCAGTGGATGTGGTGTACCTTGACTTCCAGAAAGCCTTCGATAAGGTTCCACACAAAAGATTATCATGCAAAATTAAGGCTCATGGAATTGGGGGCAAAGTATTAACGTGGATAGAGAACTGGCTGGCGGATAGAAAACAGAGAGTTGGAATAAACGGCTCGTTTTCGGAGTGGCAGGCAGTGACCAGCGGGGTGCCGCAAGGATCTGTCCTGGGACCCCAGCTGTTCACAATATATATAAATGATCTGGATCAGGGAATTGGATGCAATATTTCCAAATTCGCTGACGACACTAAACTAGGAGGAGGGGTGGGCTCTGATGAGGATGTCAGGAGGCTACAGTGCGATTTGGACAGGTTGGGGGAATGGGCGGATACGTGGCAGATGCACTATAATGTGGATAAATGCGAGGTTATCCACTTTGGGGGTAAAAACAGGAGGGTAGATTATTATCTAAATGGCAATAGATTGGGAGATGGGGAAGTGCAGAGGGACCTGGGTGTTCTTGTGCACCAGTCACTGAAGGAGAGCATGCAGGTGCAACAGGCGATTAAGAAGGCAAATGGTATGTTGGCCTTCATATCAAGGGGGTTCGAGTATAGGAATAGGGATACCTTACTACAGCTGTACAAGGTGCTGGTGAGACCGCATCTGGAGTATTGTGTACAGTTTTGGTCGCCCCATCTGCGGAAGGATGTTCTTGCCATGGAAAGAGTGCAGCGGCGATTCACCAGGCTGATACCTGGAATGGCGGGAATGACCTACGAGGAGAGATTGAATAGTTTGGGCTTGTACTCACTGGAGTTTAGAAGATTGAGAGGGGATCTCATCGAAACATATAAAATTATGGCAGGCCTGGACAGGCTGAATTCAGAGAGAATGTTTCCAATGGCAGGGGAGCACAGAACCAGGGGCCACAGTCTAAAAATAGCGGGCAAATCATTTAAAACAGAGATGAGGAAGAATTTCTTCACTCAAAGAGTGGTGAGCCTGTGGAATTCCCTGCCACAGAGGGCTGTGAAGGCTAATTCAATAAATATTTTCAAGAGAGAATTGGATATATTTCTGAAGGCTAAGGGGATTAAGGGTTACGGAGAAAAGGCGGGGACGGGGTACTGAACTGGTAAGATCAGCTAAGATCTCAGACGAAGATCAGCCATGATCTCATTGAATGGCGGAGCAGGCTCGAAGGGCCGAATGGCCTACTCCTGTTCCTATCTCTATGTTTCTATGTTTCCTGCTCCTATCTTCTATGTTTCTATTGGGGAGACTGAAGAAATTGGGGCTCTTTTCTTTAGAAGAGAGAAGGTTAATCGAAGATCTGATAAAGGGGTTCAAAATTCTGACGGATTTTGATAAAGAGAATCGGGGGAAACTGTTTCCACTAGTTGGTGAGTCGGTAACTAGAGGGCATAAATTTTAGATCATCACCAATAGTAAAAGGGAGAGGTCAGGGGGATTTTTTTCACAGAGGGTTCTGAGGACATGGAATATCCGACCAGATACAGTGCGGGAAGCAGATCCCAGATAGCTTTTAAAAGGGAAGTGGAGAAATATTTATAAATCTATACATACTTGAAAAAATAAAAATTTAAGGGAAAATGGGGAAAGGGCAGGAGAATGGGACTAAGTGAATAATTCTTTCAGTGAGCTGGCACAGGCACAATGGGCTGAATGGCCTCTACTGTAAAATTCTGTGATTTAGAGAAGAACATAGGCCGAGTATCAGGAAAGCTCCCCAGGCTTTGAATAATGTCGCAGCATCGTTTACATCCATCTGAACAGGCAGACATGGTTTAATGTCTCAGCTGAAAGACGGCACCTCTTGACAATTCAGGGCAGTACTGGGGGAGTGCTGTAGTGTCCGCTTCAATGGTTATGTCCTGGAGTGGGCCCTTGAGCCCACAACGTTCTGACTCGGGCGAAAGTGCCACCCACTGAGCCAAGGTGACATCTCACAGCAAATGTATTAATTTATCTTTTGCCACTGACGCGCTGTCATCATCAAACCACCCCATGCTTGTTGGCAGCTCATCCATGAAGACAAAAGGTTCAGCTGTGACTGCCAGGTACCTCGGATATTAGATTGAATGGTTCACTCCTGTTCCTATCATTGATTTGGGTGCACTAGGATACATACTCGGAACAAAATTATGGAAGTTCTTTGCATGATCCTGGAGCCATATTTTTCCTGCTTTTTGTTTGTAACGTGTATGCATATAACTGAAAGCAGTGCTGGATCTAGTTCTAGGGAATGAAGTGGGGCAAGTGGAGTGTGTTTCAGTGGGAGAGCATCTGGGTAACAGTGATCATAATAGAGTGAGGTTTAAAGTAGTTATGGAAAGGGACAAAGAAAAATCAGCAGTGAAAATACCCAACTGGAAGAGAGCCAATTTCAGTGATTTGAGAAGGGATCTTGCACAGGTGGACTGGAAACAAAGATTGGCCAGGAATACAGTAAATGAGCAATGGCAGGCCTTCAATGCGGAGATAATTCGGGTACAAACCAAACATATTCCCCTAAGGAGGAAAGATGGGGCATCCAAAGCTAGAGCTCCCTGGATGACAAAAGAAATAGAGGTTAAAATCAAACAGATAAAGGAGGTTTATGACAAATGTCAGGTACAGAATACAGTCAAAAACCAAGAAGAATACAGAGCGTGCAGGGGCAATTGTAAAAGGAAATAAGAAGGGCAAAGAGAGAGTATGAGAAAAGGTTAGCGGGTAACATAAAAGGGACCCAAAAATCTTTTATAAACATATAAAAAGTTAAAGGAATGGTGGGGCTGATTAGGGACAAAAAAAGGAAATCTTGTGGAGGCAGAGGGCACGACTGAGGTATTGACTTCAATTTTACTCGGGCTCCTTGATGCCACACTCGGTCAAATGCTGCCTTGATGTCAAGGGCAGTCACTCTCACCTCACCTCTGGAATTCAGCTCTTTTGTCCATGTTTGGACCAAGGCTGTAATGAGGTCTAGCGCCGAGTGGTCTTGGCGGAACCCAAACTGGGCATCAGTGAGCAGGTTATTGGTGAGTAAGTGCCGCTTGATAGCACTGTCGATGACACCTTCCATCACTTTGCTGATGATTGAGAGTAGTCTGATGGTGGGGGTGGGTGGCTGGGGGGTAATTGGCCAGATTGGATTTGTCCTGCTTTTTGCAGTCAGGACATATCTGGGCAGTTTTCCACATTGTCAGATAGATGCCAGTGTTATAGCTGTACTGGAACAGCTTGGCTAGAGGCGCGGCTAGTTCTGGAGCACAAGTCTTCAGCACGACAGCCGGGATGTTGTCGGGGCCCACAGCCTTTGTTGTATCCAGTGTGTTCAGCCATTTCTTGATATCACATGGAGTGAATTGAATTGGCTGAAGACTGGATTCTGTGATGGTGGGGACCTCGGGAGGAGGCAGATATCCTCGGCACTCCTGGCTGAAGATGGTTGCAAACGCTTCAGCCTTGTCTTTTTCACTCGCGTGCTGGGCTCCACTATCATTGAGGATGGGGATATTCATGGAGCCCCCTCCTCCCGTTAGTTGTTTAATGGTCCACCACCATTCAGGACTGGATGTGGCAGGACTGCAGAGCTTTGATCTGATCCGTTGATTGTGGGATCGCTTAGCTTTGTCTATAGCATGCTGCTTCCGCTGTTTAGCCTGCATGTAGTCCTGTGTTGCAGCTTCCCCAGGTTGGCACCTATTTTTAGGTAAGTCTGGTGCTGCTCCTGGCATGCTCTTCTGCACTCTTCATTGAACCAGGGTTGGTCCCCTAGCTTGATGGTAATGGTAGAGTGAGGGATATGCCGGGCCATGAGGTTACAGATTGTGGTGGAATACGATTTTGCTGCTTCTGATGGCCCACAGCGCCTCATGGATGCCCAGTTTTGAGCTGCTAGATCTGTTCTGAATCTATCCCATTTAGCACGGTGGTAGTGCCACACAACACGATGGAGGGTGTCCTCAGCGTGAAGACGGGACTTCGTTTCCACAATGACTGTGCGGTGGTCACTGCTACCAATACTGTCATGGACAGATGCATCTGCGACAGGTAGATTGATGAGGACGAGGTCAAGTAGGTTTTTCCCTCATGTTGGTTCTCTCTGATGTTTTTCTGACTGCAGGGAAGTATGCAGTGGGGTCCCCCAAGGGTTGGTATTAGGACCATTGTTTTTCTTGTTATATATAAATGACCTGGACTTGGGTATAGGGAGTACAATTTTGAAGTTTGCAGATGATACAAAGCTTGGCAACGCAGTAAATAATGAGCAGGATAGTAGCAGACTTCAGGAGGACAGAGACAGACTGGTGAAATGGGCCGACACATGGCAGATGCAACTTAGTGCAGATAAGTGTGAAGCGATGCACTTTAGAAGAAACAACATGGAGAGACAGGATAATCTAAATGGTCCTATTTTGAGGGAGGTGCAAGAGCAGAGGGACCTGGGGGGGTATTCACAAATCTTTGAAGATGGCAGGGCAAGTTGATAAGGTGGCTAAGAAAGCGTACGGGATACTTGGCTTTGTAAATAGGGCATTGAATACAAAAACAAGGAAGTCATGCTAAACCTTTCACATCACTGGAGGATTGTGCATAATTCTGGGCCCCACACTTTAGGAAGGATGTCAAGGCCTTGGAGAGGGTACAGTGGAGGTTTACCAGGATGATACCAGGGAGGAGGGACTTCAGTTATGTGGAGAGATTGAAAATGCTGAGATTGTTCTCCTTAGAGCAGAGGCAGTTAAGAGGAGACCCAAGAGAGGTATTCAAAATTATGAGGGGTTTCGATAGAGCAAGTAGGGAGAAGCTGTTTCCTCTGGCAAGTGGGTCAGTGAAAGAACTAGAGGGAAAATGAGAAATGTCTTCAGACAGAGGGTTGTTATGATCTGGAGTGCACTACCTGAAAGGGCGGTGGAATCGGATTCCATGGGAACTTTCAAAAGGCAAGTCGACATGTATTTGAAGAGGACTAATTTTCAGGGCTATGGGGAAAAAGCTGGGGTGAGGGACCAATTGGAGAACTCTTTCAAAGAGCCGGTACAAGCACGTTGGGCCGAATGGCCTCCTTCTGATTCTATGAAAGAGCGCATCATTTAATTTACAATATTTATATATACATTCACGTCTTTCACTTGTGGTCCTTTTTATATTCAGCAATTAGAAAGATGAAAGGGCTTCATATATATTCATATGAATTTGGATTCTGAGTGTTTGAGTGGGTGTCTGTGACACACGAGCAGTAATTATCTTTCACATACTCCATCAAAAGCAAAAATCAAACGATGTAGCTGGCAATATTTCAAGTGAATCCAATTTACTGTATTTGGAGCATTGTTTATAAAAGCATGTTCCAAAAGCACCCTTGTGAATAACGTACCAATTACTCTGCCACAATACACCGACTCAAACATGAATTAACACTTTGAATGCTGGCTCTGATTTGAGAATATTTAACCCTTTATTGGGAAAGTACCAATCTGTCTCAAAGATTTTATTAAAAAAATTATTTCTGAGGGACCTGCGAGGAGTCGGCAGCAGCGAGGAGGCAGATACAGCGGGAGGCCGAGGACAGCGCGGACCTGGGCGGAGTCGGCAGCGGCGAGGAGGCAGATACAGCGGGAGGCCGAGGACAGCGCGGACCTGGGAGGAGTCGGCAGCGGCGAGGAGGCAGATACAGCGGGAGGCCGAGGACAGCGCGGACCTGCGAGGAGTCGGCAGCAGCGAGGAGGCAGATACAGCGGGAGGCCGAGGACAGCGCGGACCTGGGGGGAGTCGGCAGCGGCGAGGAGGCAGATGCAGCGGGAGGCCGAGGACAGTGTGGACCTGGGAGGAGTCAGCAGCAGCGAGGAGGCAGATACAGCGGGAGGCCGAGGACAGCGCGGACCTGGGAGGAGTCGGCAGCAGCGAGGAGGCAGATACAGCGGGAGGCCGAGGACAGCGCGGACCTGGGAGGAGTCGGCAGCAGCGAGGAGGCAGATACAGCGGGAGGCCGAGGACAGCGTGGACCTGGGAGGAGGCAGATACAGCGGGAGGCTGAGGACAGTGTGGACCTGCGAGGAGTCGGCAGCGGCGAGGATGCAGATACAGCGGGAGGCTGAGGACAGCGCGGACCTGCGAGGAGTCGGCAGCGGCGAGGAGGCAGATACAGCGGGAGGCTGAGGACAGTGTGGACCTGCGAGGAGTCGGCAGCGGCGAGGATGCAGATACAGCGGGAGGCTAAGGACAGTGTGGACCTGGGAGGACATAAGAACGTAAGAACATAAGAAATAGGAGCAGGAGTAGGCCAATCGGCCCCTCGAGCCTGCTCCGCCATTCAATAAGATCATGGCTGATCTGATCCTAACCGCCAATCCACTATCACAGAACCATCTCCTGAATCTAACAGAATTAGACACACGAAATAGGAGCAGGATCAGGCTACACGGCCCCTGGGCCCGCTCCGCTACCCACAGGGTCATGACCGATCCGAACCTAGACTCATGTCCAAATTCCTGCCCGCTCCCCGTAACCCTTAATTCCCTTTACTTTTAGGAAACTGTCTATTTCTGTTTTAAATTTATGTAATGATGTAGCTTCTACAGCTTTTTGGGGCAGCATATTCCATGGACCTACCACCCTCTGAGTGAAGTAGTTCCTCCTCATCTCAGTTTTGAAAGAGCAGCCCCTTATTCTAAGACTATGCCCCCTAGTTCTAGTTTCACCCATCATCGGGAACATCTTCCCCGCATCCACCCGATCCAACCCCTTCACAATCTTATATGTTTCAATAAGATCGCCTCTCATTCTTCTGAACTCCAATGAGTAGAGTCCCAATCTACTCAACCTCGGCAGCGGCGAGGAGGCAGATACAACGGGAGGCTGAGGACAGTGTGGACCTGGGAGGAGTCGGCAGCAGCGAGGAGGCAGATACAAATCCGGCGAATTCCAAAAGAACAACAAAATCAAGTAGTCACGTCACAGGACTGCAGGAAAGAGTCCGAGAGCGGGAGCAGTCAAACAACAACAACTGCGAAACCGCGAAAGTGACGTCACAACCAGGGAAGGAGCTGATTGGTAAGTAGGACCTGGTGAGTATTTCTACAGTCCAGTCGTTGAAGTAAAAGTAAGGTCTCTAGTTTAGAGTAAGTACTGTTTAAAGGGAAGTAAGGTCCCTAGTGTATTTAATAGTCTTTAATTTAAAGGAAGTAAAGGGAGTAAATTAAGGGTAGGACATGGCAGGGCAGCTCGGCAGCGTGGAGTGCTCCTCCTGTGCTATGTGGGAAGTCAGGGGTACTTCCGGTGTCCAGGGCGAACACGTGCAGGAAGTGTCTCCAGCTGCAGCTACTCGAAATCCGCGTTTTGGAGCTGCGGCTGGAGTCACTGTGGAGCTGAGACCTTCGTGGATAGCACGTTTAACAAGGTGGTCACACCGCAGGTAAAGAGTGCACAGGCAGACAGGGAATGGGTGACCGCCAGACAGAGTAAAGGAGCTAGGAAAGTAGTGCAGGAGTCCCCTGGGTCCATCTCCCTCTCCGACAGATTTTCCATTTTGGATACTGCTAGGGGAGATGGTTTCTCAGGGGAATGCAGCAAGAGCCAAGTCCGTGGCACTAGGAGAGGCTCAGCTGCACAGGAGGGGAGGAAACATAGAAGATAGGAGCAGGAGTCGGCCATTCGGCCCTTCGAGCCTGCTCCGCCATTCAGTGAGATCATGGCTGATCATCCAAATTCAGTACCCTGTCCCTGCCTTCTCCCCATATCCCATGATCCCTTTAGCCTTAAGAAATATATCCAACTCTTTCTTGAATATACTTAATGAACTGGCCTCCACCGCCCTCTGTGGCAGAGAATTCCACAGGTTCACCACTCTCTGGGTGAAGAAATTCCTCCTCATTTCAGTCCTAAATGGCTTACCCCTTATCCTTAGACTATGACCCCTGGTTCTGGACACCCCGGCCATCAGAAACATCCTTCCTACATCTAGTCTGTCCAGGCCTGACAGAATTTTATAGGTTTCGATGAGATCCCCTCTCAATCTTCTAAACTCCAGTGAGTATAATCCCAATCGACACAATCTCTCCTCATACGTCATTCCTGCCATCCCAGGTATCAGCCTGGTGAATCTTCGCTGCACTCCTTCCATGGCAAGAACGTCCTTCCTCAGGTAAGGCGACCAAAACTGCGCACAATACTCAAGGTGTGGTCTCACCAAGGCCCTGTACAACTGCAGCAAGACATCCTTGTTCTTGTACTCGAACCCTCTTGCTATGAAGGCCAACATACCATTTGCCTTCTTAACCGCCTGCTGCACCTGCATGCTTACCTTCAGCGACTGGTGCACAAGGACACCCAGGTCTCGTTGCACTTCCCCTTCTCCCAATCTATTGCCATTCAAATAATAATCTGCCTTCCTGTTTTTGCCACCAAAGTGGATAACCTCACATTTATCCACATTTTAGTGCATTTGCCATGTTTCTGCCCAATCACCCAACCTGTCCAAATCGTACTGGAGTTTCACGACATCCTCCTCACAGCATACCCTCCCACCCAGCTTTGTGTCATCTGCAAATTTGGAGATATTACATCCAATTCCCTCATCCAGATCATTAATATATATCGTGAACAGCTGGGGTCCTAGGACCGATCCTTGCGGTACCCCACTAGTCACTGCCTGCCACTCGGAAAACGACCCGTTTATTCCAACTCTTTGCTTTCTGTCCGCCAACCAGTTCTCTATCCAAGTCAGTACCTTGCCCCCAATCCCATGTGCCTTAATTTTGCACGCTAATCTCTTATGTGGGACCTTATCGAAAGCCTTCTGAAAGTCCAAATACACCACATCCACTGGTTCTCCCTTATCTATTTTACCAGTTACATCCTCAAAAAATTCCAGTAGATTAGTCAAGCATGATTTACCTTTTGTAAATCCATGTTGACTTTGTCCGATCCAGTCACTGCTTTCCAAGTGCTCTGCTATTACATCTTTTATAATGGAATCTAGCATTTTCCCCACTACCGATGTCAAGCTTACCAGTCTATAATTCCCCGCCTTTTCTCTACCACCTTTTTTGAATAGTGGGGTAACATTAGCTACCCGCCAATCCATGGGTACCGTTCCAGAGTCTATCGCGTTCTGGAAGATGACCAGCAATGCATATACTATTTCTAGGGCCACTTCCTTAAGTACCCTGGGATGTAGATTATCAGGCCCTGGGGATTTATCGGCCTTCAGTCCCATCAATTTTCCTAACACCATTTCCCTACAAATACTGATTTCTTTCAGTTCTACCCTTTCATCAGACCCTATGTTCCCCGGCATCTCTGGGAGGTTATTTGTGTCCTCCTTTGTGAAGACAGAACCAAAATATGTATTTGGTTGGTCTGCCATTTCTTTGTTCCCCATTATAAATTCCCCCGATTCTGACTGCAAGGGACCTACGCTTGACTTCACCAATCTTTTTCTCTTCACATATCTGTAAAAGCTTTTACAGTCAGTTTTTATGTTCCCTGCAAGCTTACTCTCATATTCTATTTTCCGTTTCTTAATTAATCCCTTTGTCCTCCTTTGTTGAATCCTAAGCTGCTCCCAATCCTCAGGATTATTGCTTTTTCTGGCCAATTTATATGCCCGCTCCTTGGACCTTATGCTATCCCTAATTTCCCTTGTTAGCCACGGTTGGGTCACCTTTTTTTGTTTTATTTTTTATGCCAAACTGGGATGAACAAATTCTGTAGTTCATCCATTCGGTCTTTGAATGTTTGCCATTGCCTATCCACCGTCAACCCTTTGAGTGCCATTCCCCAATCAATCCTACCCAACTCGCTCCTCAGACCATCGTAGTTTCCTTTAGTTAAATTGAGGACCCCAGTCTCCGATTCAACTACTTCATTCTCCATCTTAATGAAGAATTCGATCATATTATGATCGCTCTGACCCAAGGGGCCTCGTACAACAAGATTGCTAATTAATCCTTTCTCGTTACATAATACCCAGCCTAAGATGGCCTGATCTCTGGTTGGTTCCTCGACATATTGGTCCAGTAAACCATCCCGTAAACACTCCAGGAATTCCTCCTCCACAGTATTGTTACTAATTTGGTTGGCCCAATCTATATGTAGATTAAAGTCACCCATGATGACTGCTGTGCCCTTATTGCACGCTTCTTTAATTTCTCTTTTAATGCCATCCCCAACCTCCGCCTTACTGTTTGGAGGTCTATAAACCACACCCACTAACGTTTTTTTCCCCTTAGTATTTCTCAATTCTACCCATACCCAAAAAGAGTGGGAGAGCAATAGTGATAGGGAATTCTATCGTAAGGGGAACAGATAGATGTTTCTGTGGCTGCAGATGTGACTCCAGGATGGTTTGTTGCCTCCCTGGTGCCAGGGTCAAGGATGTCACTGAACGGCTGCAGGGCATTCTGAAGGGGGAGGGTGAACAGTCAGAGGTCGTGGTTCACATTGGTGCCAACAACATAGGTAGAAAGAGGGATGAGGTCCTGCAACAAGAATTTAGGGAGCTAGGTAGCAGGTTAAAAAGCAGGACCTCAAAGGTTGTAATCTCTGGATTATTCCCGGTGCCATGAGTTAGTGAGTATAGAAATAGGAGGATAGAGCAGATGAATGCGTGGCTAAAGAGTTGGTGCAGGAGGGAGGGCTTTAGTTTCCTGGCTCACTGGGTCTGCTTCTGGGGAAGGTGGGACCTGTACAAGTCGGACGAGTTGCACCTGAACCAGAACGGGACCAACATCCTTGCGGGGAGGTTTGCTAATGCTGTTGGTGGGGGGGGGAGCGGTTTAAACTAACTTGGCAGGGGGATGGGATACGGAGTGGAGCTATAGTAGGGGGTGATGCACAGCCAAATATAGAGGAAAAAACAAGTCAGCCTGGAAGGCAGAGCAAATATATAACGGCACAAGGGAGTATGGCAAGGCTGGGTGGCATTTATTTTAATGCAAGGAGTCTTGCGAGTAAGGCAGATGAATTGAAGGTGTTGATGAACACATGGGAGTATGGTGTGGAGATGCCGGAGTTGGACTGGGGTGGACAAATGTAAGAAATCACACAACACCAGGTTATAGTCCAACAGCTTTATTTGAAATCACAAGCTTTCGGAGCGCTGCTCCTTCTTCAGGTGAAGTGGAGAAATGCATAAAGACACAGCTTATATAGTCAGAGAATCATGTCAGATGTTTACAGGTAACCTTTCCAACTGCCATTTATCGCACCTCGGCAGAGAGATAATCACAGCAGTCAAAGGTGTGAATGGTGTCCAAACAGGTCAGTCAGGGAAACATTACATCAAAGAACAATGAGGTGGGGTCACAAGGGGTCAAATATTGCAGATGCTGGGGTCTGTATGAAAAACAAAAAAACAGACAAAAAACATTTTTTTTGGCTGGAAATCACAGCAGGTCCAGCCGCACAGGATCTGCAACCAACGCTATACACCAGATACATTGACGACATTTTCTTCCTATGGACCCACGGCGAAGAATCACTGAAAAGACTACACGATAACATCAACAAGTTCCATCCCACCATCAAACTCACCATGGACTACTCCTCAGAATCAGTCTCATTCCTGGACACACGAATCTCCATCAAAGACGGACACCTCAGCACTTCACTCTACCGCAAGCCCACGGACAACCTCACGATGCTTCACTTCTCCAGCTTCCACCCTAACCACGTTAAAGAAGCCATCCCCTATGGACAAGCCCTGCGAATACACAGGATCTGCTCAGACGAGGAGGAACGCGATGGACACCTACAGACACTGAAAGACGCCCTTGTAAGAACGGGATATGACGCTCGACTCGTCGATCGACAGTTCCGACGGGCCACAGCGAAAAATCGCATAGACCTCCTCAGAAGACAAACACGGGACACAACCAACAGAGTACCCTTCGTCGTCCAGTACTTCCCCGGAGCGGAGAAACTACGCCATGTTCTTCGCAGCCTTCAACATGTCATCGATGACGACGAACACCTCGCTAAGGCCATCCCCACGCCTCCACTACTCGCTTTCAAACAGCCGCCTAACCTCAAACAGACCATCGTTCGCAGCAAATTACCCAGCTTCCAGGAGAACAGCGACCACGACACCACACAACCCTGCCACAGCAACCTCTGCAAGACATGCCAGATCATCAACACAGATACCATCATCACACGTGAGGACACCACCCACCAGGTACATGGTACATACTCATGTGACTCGGCCAACGTTGTCTACCTCATACGTTGCAGGAAAGGATGCCCCGGAGCATGGTACATCGGCGAGACCATGCAGACACTGCGACAACGGATGAACGGACACCGCGCAACAATCACCAGGCAGGAGTGTTCCCTCCCAGTCGGGGAACACTTCAGCAGTCAAGGACATTCAGCCTCCGATCTTCAGGTAAGCATTCTCCAAGGTGGCCTTCGAGACACACGACAACGCAAAATCGTCGAGCAGAAACTGATAGCCAAGTTCCGCACCCATGAGGATGGCCTTAACCGAGATCTTGGGTTCATGTCACGCTACATGTAACCCCACCTGATGCAGGGTCATCCAGACTCGAGTCGACATTGGCTTGTTCTCTCTACACAGATGCGGCCGGACCTGCTGTGATTTCCAGCCAAAAAAAAATGTTTTTTGTCTTTTTTTGTTTTTCATACAGACCCCAGCATCTGCAATATTTGACCCCTTGTGACCCCACCTCATTGTTCTTTGATGTAATGTTTCCCTGACTGACCTGTTTGGACACCATTCACACCTTTGACTGCTGTGATTATCTCTCTGCCGAGGTGCGATAAATGGCAGTTGGAAAGGTTACCTGTAAACATCTGACATGATTCTCTGACTATATAAGCTGTGTCTTTATGCATTTCTCCACTTCACCTGAAGAAGGAGCAGCGCTCCGAAAGCTTGTGATTTCAAATAAAGCTGTTGGACTATAACCTGGTGTTGTGTGATTTCTTACATGGGAGTATGATATTGTTGCTATCACAGAGACATGATTGAGGGAGGGGCAGGACTGGCAGCTCAATATTCCTGGGTATAGAATCTTCAGGCGAGACAGAGGCGGGTGTAAAAGAGGAGGGGGTGTCGCAATATTAATTAAGGGGTCAATTACTGCTGTAAGGAGGGAAGGTATCTTAGCAGGTTCCTCCAATGAGGCCATATGGGTAGAACTTTATTACAAAAGGGGGCAAGCACTTTGCTGGGAGTGTACTATAGGCCCCCAAACAGTCAGGGGGAGATAGAGGAACAGGTATGTCGGCAAATCTCAGAGAGTGTAGAAATAATAGGGTAATAATAGTGGGGGATTTCAACTTCCCCAATATTAACCGGGATAGTCAGAGTGTGAAAGGCTTAGAGGGTGCAGAATTCTTAAAGTGCATCCAGGAGAGGTTTTTGAGCCAGCATGTAGAAAGTCCTACAAGAGAGGGGGTGGTACTGGACCTAATTCTAGGGACTGTAGCCGGGCAAGTGGCAGAAGTGTCAGTAGGAGAGCATTTTGGTGACAGTGACCATAATTTGGTGAGATTTAAGGTAGTCATGGAAAAGGACAAAGATGGACTGGAAATAAAGGTTCTAAATTGGGGGAAGCCGATTTTAATATGATAAGGCAGGATCTGGCCAAAGTGGACTGGGATCAACTACTTCTAGGAAAATCCACATTAGAGCAGTGGGAGTCTTTCAGAAAGGAAATAGAGAGAGTACAACGCCAACGTGTTCCTGTAAAGGTCAAGGGTGGGACCAACAAGCCCAGGGAACCCTGGATGTCAAGGGATATACAAGAATGGATTAGGAAAAAAAGGAAGGCTTTTGGCAGATACAAAGGACTAAAAACAGTGGAAGACCTAGAGGAGTATAGAAAGTGCAGGGGGGTACTTAAAAAAGAAATTAGGAGAGCGAAGAGGGGCCATGAAAAAGCACTGGCAGGCAAAATAAAGGAAAATCCCAAGGTGTTTTATAAGTATATTAAGGGCAAGAGGATAACCAGGGAAAGAGTAGGGCCCATTAGGGACCAAAGTGGCAATCTGTGTGTAGAGCCGGAAGATGTAGGTGAGGTTTTAACTGAATATTTTGCATCTGTGTTCACTATAGAGAAGGACGATGTAGGCATAGAAATCAGGCAAGGGGATTGTGATATACTTGAACAAATTAGCATTGAGAGGGTGGAGGTACTAGTGGTTTTAGCAGGCTTAAAAGTGGATAAATCCCCAGGCCCAGACGAGATGTATCCCAGGCTGCTGCGTGAGGCAAAGGAGGAGATTGCAGGGACTCTGACACAAATTTTCAGAACCTGTCTGACCACAGTGGACGTGCCAGAGGACAGCCAACGTAGTACCATTATTCAAGAAGGGTAGTAGGGATAAACCAGGGAATTACAGGCCAGTGAACCTAACATCAGTGGTAGGGAAATTATTGGAAAAAATTCTGAGGGACAGAATTAGTCTCCACTTGGAGAGGCAAGGATTAATCAAGGATAGTCAGCATGGCTTTGTCAGGGGGAGATCATGTCTAACCAATTTGATTGAATTTTTCGAGGGGGTGACTAGCTGTGTGGATGAGAGTAACATAGAAGATAGGAGCAGGAGCAGGCAATTCGGCCCCTCAAGCCTGTTCCGCCATTTAATGAGATCATGGCTGATCATCCACATTCAGTGCCCTGTCCCTGCTTTCTCCCCATATCCCTTGATCCCTTTAGCCTTATGAAATATATCTAACTCCTTCTTGAATATATTTAATGAATTGGCCTCCACCGCCCTCTGTGGTAGAGAATTCCACAGGTTCACCACTCTCTGGGTGAAGAAATTCCTCCTCATCTCAGTCCTAAATGGCTTACCCCTTATCCTTAGACTGTGACCCCTGGCTCTGGACTCCCCCTGCCATCGGGAACATCCTTCCTGCATCTCGTCTGTCTAGTCCTGCTAGAATTTTATACGTTTCAATGAGATCCCCTCTCATTCTTCTAAACTCTAGCGAATATAAGCCTAATCGACCCAATCTCGCCTCATACGTCATTCCTGCCATCCCAGGTATCAGTCTGGTGAATCTTCGCTGCACTCTCTCCATGGCAAGAACATCCTTCCTCAGATAAGGCGACCGAAACTGCACACAATACTCAAGGTGTGGTCCCACCAAGGCCCTGTACAACTGCAGCAAGACATCCTTGCTCCTGTACTCGAATCCTCTTGCCATGAAGGCCAACATACCATTTGCCTTCTTAACCGCCTGCTGCACCTGCATGCTTACCTATAGTGACTGGTGCACAAGGACACCCAGGTCTCGTTGCACTTCCCCTTTTCCCAACCTATTGCGGTTCAGATAATCTGTCTTCCTGTTTTTGCCACCGAAGTGGATAACCTTGCATTTATCCACATTGGGCAGATGCATGGCAAATGCAGTATAATCAACCAAATCATACTGGAGCTTCTCTGCATCCTCCTAACAGCACACACGCCCACCCAGCTTTTTGTGTCGTCTGCAAACTTGGAGATATTACATCTAGTTCCCTCGTCCAGATCATTTATATATATATTGTGAATAGCTGGGGTCCTAGCACCGATCCCTGCGGCACCCCGCTAGTCACTGCCTGCCACTCGGAAAAAGACCCATTCCAACTCTTTGCTTCCTGTCTGCCAACCAGTTCTCTATCCAAGACAGTACCTTACCCCCAATCCCGTGTGCTTTAACTTTGCACGCCAATCTCTTATGCGGGACCTTATCGAAAACCTTCTGAAAGTCCAAATACACCACATCCACTGGTTCTCCCTTATGAATTCTACCAGTTACATCCACAAAAAATTCCAGGAGATTAGTCAAGCATGATTTACCTTTTGTAAATCCATGTTGACTTTGTCCGATTCTGTCACTATTTTCCAAGTGCTCTGCTATTACATCTTTTATAATGGACTCTAGCATTTTCCCCACTACTGATGTCAGGCTTACCGGTCTATAATTCCCTGTTTTCTTTCTACCACCTTTTTTGAATAGCGGGGTAACATTAACTACCCGCCAATCCATGGGAACTGTTCCAGAGTCTATCGAAATTTGGAAGATGACCAGCAATGCATCTACTATTTCTAGGGCCACTTCCTTAAGTACCCTAGGATGTAGATTATCAGGCCCTGGGGATTTATCAGCCTTCAGTCCCGTCAATTTCCCTAACACCATTTCCCTACAAATACTGATTTCATTCAATTCCTCCCTCATTAGACCCTATGTTCCCCAACTTCTCTGGGAGGTTATTTGTGTCCTCCTTTGTGAAGACAGAACCAAAGTATGTATTTAATTGGTCTGCCATTTCTTTGTTCCCCATTATAAATTCCCCTGATTCTGACTGCAAGAGACCTATGCTTGACTTCACCAATCTTTTTCTCTTCACATATCTATAGAAGCTTTTACAGTCAGTTTTTATGTTCCCTGAAAGCTTACTCTCATAATCTATTTTCCCCCTCTTACTTGAAAATGATGTGGCTATGGAACCGAGTCTTGGCAGATACCTAATGAAACACGATCTCCCACTTTCAGAATTCCCGTTCTACCTGGACCCCTCCCCCTGGCCTCTTACCCTCTCTAGATCTTTTCATTGCTAACTGCCGCCGTGACATCGACCGTCTCCATTTCTCTGCTCCCCTCACTCACTCCAACCTAATGCCCTCTGAACTTTCAGCACTCCATTCTCTTAGATCCAACCCTGACATTGTCATTAAACCTGCTGACAAGGATGGTGCTGTAGTTGTTTGGCGCACCGACCTCTACCTAGCGGAAGCTGAACGCCAACTCTCCGACACCTCCTCCTACCTCCACCTGGACCATGACCCCGCTACCGAACATCAAACCACCGTTTCCAAGACTGTCACTGATCTCATCTCCTCTGGAGATCTTCCCCCCACGGCCACCAACCTTATAGTTCCCCAACCCCGCACAGCCCGCTTCTACCTCCTTCCCAAGATCCACAAACAGGACTGCCCTGGTAGACCCATCGTTTCAGCCTGTTCTTGCCCCACCGAACTTATCTCTTTCTATCTCGACTCTATCTTTTCTCCCCTTGTCCAGACTCTTCGGACACCCTCCGCCTCTTTAACAGTTTCCAGTTTCCCGGCCCCAACCGCCTCCTTTTCACCATGGACGTACAATCCCTCTACACCTCCATCCCCCACCAGGATGGCCTGAGGGCACTCCACTTCTTCCTTGAACAGAGGCCCGACCAGTCCCCATCCACCACTACCCTCCTCCGCCTGGCTGAACTTGTTCTCACATTGAACAACTTCTCCTTTAACTCCACTCATTTCCTCCAAATCAAAGGTGTTGCTCTGGGTACCCACATGGGTCCTAGCTATGCCTGCCTTTTCGGGGGATATGTGGAACACTCTTTGTTCCAGTCCTACTCGGGTCCCCTCCCTCACCTCTTTTTCCGGTACATTGATGACTGTATCGGTGCCGTTTCCTGCTCTCGCCCTGAACTAGACAATTTCATTCACTTTGCCTCCAATTTCCACCCCTCACCTTCACATGGTCCATCTCTGACTCTTCCCTTCCCTTCCTCGACTTCTCCGTCTCCATCTCTGGGGATAGGTTATTGACCAACATTCACTACAAGCCCACTGACTCCCACAGCTACCTGGACTACACTTCCTCCCACCCCGCCTCCTGTAAGGACTCTATTCCATTCTCACAGTTTCTCCGTCTCCGCCGCATCTGCTCCGACGATGCCACCTTCCACACCAGTGCTTCCGACATGTCTTCCTTTTTCCTCAACCGAGGATTCCCCTCTACCGTGGTTGACACGGCCCTCGACCGTGTCGGTTCTATCTCCCGCCCTTCTGCCCTCACCTCTGCCCCTCCCTCCCCGAACCACGATAGGGTTCCCCTTGTTCTCACCTTTCACCCCACCAGCCTCCACATTCAACAGATCATCCTCCGCCATTTACGCCACCTCCAAAGTGATCCCACCACCAAACGCATCTTACCCTCACCTCCCCTTTCAGCATTCCGTAGGGACCGCTCCCTCTGAGACACCCTAGTCCACTCCTCTATCACCCCCAGCACCCCTTCCCCTTCACCCGGCACCTTCCCGTGCAAGCGCAGGAGATGTAACACCTGCCCTTATACCTCCCCCCTTCCCACTGTCCAGGGCCCCAAACACCCCTTCCAGGTGAAACAGTGATTTACTTGTACTTCTTGCAATCTAGTATACTGTATTCGCTGCTCACGATGTGGTCTCCTGTACATTGGGGAGACCAAACACAGATTGGGTGACCGCTTTGCGGAACACCTCCGTTCAGTCTGTAAGGATGACCCCAAGCTTCCGGTCGCCTGTCATTTTAATTCACCGCCCCATTCCCACTCGGACCTCACTGTACTCAGGCTCTTGCATTGTTCCACGGAAACCCAGCGTGAGCTCGAGGAACAGCACCTCATCTTCCGATTAAGCACTTTACAACGTTCCAGACTCAATATCGAGTTCAACAATTTCAGATCATAACCTCGGCCCCCCATTACATTTTTGCTCATTTTTTATCCACACTTTTGTTTTGGCCCTTTTCCCCCCCCCCTTTTTTTTTCCCTCTCCCACATGGCAGCTGTCTCCCATTCTGCCAGCGCATTTCACACCTAATCTAGAGCCATCTTTTGTCTCCACTAGTCCGATCACCATCTCGTCTCGTTTTGAATACCTCTTAATGTCTCTTCACATCTCTTTTGTTCTCTCCCAGCCTGGCCTTTTAATCTATTTCATTTCCTGCCTTTTTCCAGTTCTGACGAAGGGTTTGACCTGAAACATTGACTCTGTTTCTCTCTCCACGGATGTTGCCTGGCCTGCTGAGCTTTTCCAGCATTTTCTGTTCTTATTTCGGATTTCCAGCATCTGCAGGTTTTTGCTATCATACCATCCTGGAGTCTCGTTTGTGGCCGCAGAAACGCCTATCTATTCCCCTTACAATAGAATCCCCTATCACTATAGCTCTCCCGCTTTTTCTCCACCTGTCCTGTGCTGCAGGACCACCCCTGGTGCCAGGAAGTTGGCTGCTGCTGCCTTCCCCCGATAAGCCATCCCCCTCAACAATATCCAAAGTGGTATATCTGTTTGAAAGGGGGATGGCCACGGGGGACCCCTGCACTACCTGCCTGCACCTACTACTCTGACTGGTGGTCACCCATTTCCTTCCTGCCTGTGCAGCCTTTACCTGCGGTGTGACCAACTCCGTAAACATGTTATCTACGATGTGCTCAGCATCGCAAATGCTCCAGTATGTATCCATTTGCAGCTCCAGCACCGCAATGTGGTCTATCAGTGCAATTGATGTAGTCTACATGGACTTCAGTTAAGGCTTTTGATACAGTCCCGCATGGGAGACTGGTCAAGAAGGTACAAGCCCATGGATCCAGGGCAATTTGGCACATTGGATCCAAAATTGGCTTAGTGGAAGGTGGCAGAGGGTGATGGTCGAAGGTTTTTTTTGTGACTGGAAGCCTGTGTCCAGTGGTGTACTGCAGGGATCGGTGCTGGGTCCTTTGCTGTTTTTAGTTTACATTAATGATTTAGATATGAATGTAGGAGGTATGATCAGTAAGTTCGCAGATGACACAAAAATTGGTGGAGTGGTAAATAGCGAGGAGGAAGCCTCAGGCTACAGAACGATATAGACGGGTTGGTCAGATAGGCAGAACAGTGGCAAATGGAATTTAACCCTGAAAAGTGTGAGGTGATGCATTTTGGGAGGACTAACTAGGCAAGGGAATACACAATGAATGGTAGGACCCTAGGAAGGACAGAGGATCAGAGGGACCTTGGTGTGCATGTACATAGATCCCTGAAGGCAGCAGGACAGGTAGATAAGGTGGTTAAAAAGGCATATGGGTTACTTGCCTTCATTAGCCGAGGCATAGAATATAAGAGCAAGGCGGTTATGATGGAACTGTACAAAGCGCTAGTTAGGCCACAGCTGGAATACTGTGTGCAGTTCTGGTCGCCACACTATAGGAAGGATGTGATTGCATTGGAGAGGGTGCAGAGGAGATTCACCAGGATGTTACCTGGGCTGGAGCGTTTCAGCTATGAAGAGAGACTGGACAGGCTGGGGTTGTTTTCCTTAGAGCAGAGAAGGCTGAGGGGGGGACCTGATTGAGGTGTACAAAATTATGAGGGACATAGATAGGGTAGATAGAAAGGAACTTTTCCCCTTAGTAGAGGGGTCAATAACCAGGGGACATAGTTTCAAGGTAAGGGGCAGGAGGTTTAGAGGGGATTTGAGGAAAAACTTTTTCACCCAGAGGATGGTTGGAATCTGGAACTCACAGCCTGAAAGGGTGGTAGAGGCAGGAACCCTCACAACATTCAAGAAGCATTTAGATGAGCACTTGAAACGCCATAGCATACAAGGCTATGGACCAAATGCTGGAAAATGGAATTAGAATAGACAGGGCTTGATGGCCGGCGTGGACACGATGGGCCAAAGGGCCTCTTTCTGTACTGTATGACTCTGTGAATTTCCTCCCCCACCTGTCCTGAGCGTGATGGGCCAGTGACCCCACTGGCTGCTCCAGTGCCTCAACACAGGGCCCAGCAGGCAGTTGTACCTCGAGGGGGATCTGTAGGCGCATTATAGCCAAGCCCAGTAATCCCTCACCTAATGTTAGCACACGCCCTTCCCGGCAAAGGCCATTAGAATAGCGTAGGAGTGAGAGTCCTGGCTAAATTGTTTCCTACCCCCCCTCCTCCTCATTTAAAAGCCACCTATTTTAAGGACCACCTTGATAAATTCCCTCAATGGGTGAAATTTGCCACGGTTTAACTTTGAATAACGTGCATTGCTTAGGAATCGGAGTATCTATAAATCTGAGACTGCAATTTATCAATTAGCAGGGAAGGATTTTACTATAAAGGCTGCTTTCTTGTAGACAGAACGAGCATCGTTTCCATGGTGTTCGTCCTGTATTATAACATACGTGTATCGTATTACTGGATTAAATAAAGTGTACAACAACAACCTGCATTTATATACCGCCTTTAACGTAGTAAAACATCCAAGGTGCTTCACAGGAGCGATTATCAGACACAATTTGACACCGAGCCACATAATGAGATATTAGGACAGGGGTAGGTTTTAAGGAGCGTCTTAAAGGAGGAAAGAGAAGCAGAGAGATTTAAGGAGGGAATCCCAAAATTTGGGATCTAGTCAGCTGAAGGCACAGCCACCAATGGTGGAGTGATAGAAATCGGGGATGCGCAAGAGGCCAGAATTGGAGGAGGGCAGAGATCTCGGAGGGTTTTAGGGCTGGAGGAGTTTACAGAGATAAGGAGGGGCGAGGCCATGGAGGGATTTGAAAACAAGGATGAGAATTTTAAAATCGAGTGTACATCTTGTGGTAACGTACATGTATGGTATTACAACAACAGCTTGCATTGACCTAGCACCTTTATTGTAGTAAGGCATCTAGTTGTACAACACTGTGCCCTGTGGATGTCCACAATCTGTTTAGTTAGATACATAGAGATAGGAACAGGAGTAGGCCATTCGGCCCTTCGAGCCTGCTCCGCCATTCAATGAGATCATGGCTGATCTTACCAGTTCAGTACCCCGTCCCCGCCTTTTCTCCGTAACCCTTAATCCCCTTAGCCTTCAGAAATATATCCAATTCTCTCTTGAAAATATTTATTGAATTAGCCTTCACAGCCCTCTGTGGCAGGGAATTCCACAGGCTCACCACTCTTTGAGTGAAGAAATTCTTCCTCATCTCTGTTTTAAATGATTTGCCCGCTATTTTTAGACTGTGGCCCCTGGTTCTGTGCTCCCCGGCCATTGGAAACATTCTCTCTGAATTCAGCCTGTCCAGGCCTGCCATAATTTTATATGTTTCGATGAGATCCCCTCTCAATCTTCTAAACTCCAGTGAGTACAAGCCCAAACTATTTAATCTCTCTTCGTAGGTCATTCCTGCCATTCCAGGTATCAGCCTGGTGAATTGCCGTTGCACTCTTTCCATGGCAAGAACATCCTTCCGCAGATGGGGCGACCAAAACTGTACACAATACTCCAGATGCGGTCTCACCAGCACCTTGTACAGCTGTAGTAAGGTATCCCTATTCCTATACTCAAACCCCCTTGATATGAAGGCCAACATACCATTTGCCTTCTTAATCGCCTGTTGCACCTGCATGCTCTCCTTCAGTGACTGGTGCACAAGAACACCCAGGTCCCTCTGCACTTCCCCATCTCCCAATCTATTGCCATTTAGATAATAATCTACCCTCCTGTTTTTACCCCCAAAGTGGATAACCTCGCATTTATCCACATTATAGTGCATCTGCCACGTATCCGCCCATTCCCCCAACCTGTCCAAATCGCACTGTAGCCTCCTGACATCCTCATCAGAGCCCACCCCTCCTCCTAGTTTAGTGTCGTCAGCGAATTTGGAAATATTGCATCCAATTCCCTGATCCAGATCATTTATATATATTGTGAACAGCTGGGGTCCCAGGACAGATCCTTGCGGCACCCCGCTGGTCACTGCCTGCCACTCCGAAAACGAGCCGTTTATTCCAACTCTCTGTTTTCTATCCGCCAGCCAGTTCTCTATCCACGTTAATACTTTGCCCCCAATTCCATGAGCCTTAATTTTGCATGATAATCTTTTGTGTGGAACCTTATCGAAGGCTTTCTGGAAGTCAAGGTACACCACATCCACTGGCTCTCCCCCATCTATTTTACCAGTTACTTCCTCAAAAAATTCCAGCAGATTAGTCAAACACGATTTACCCTTTGTAAATCCATGTTGACTCTGTCCGATCCTTTCCCCATTTGTCAAGTGCTCCGCTATTTTATCCTTAATAATGGACTCTAGCATTTTGCCCACAACCGATGTAAGGCTTACTGGTCTATAATTCCCTGCTTTCTCTCTACCCCCCTTTTTAAATATTGGGGTAACATTAGCTACCCTCCAATCCACGGGTACTGTTCCCGAGTCAATGGAGTTCCGGAAGATGATCCTTAGAGCATCTGCTATCTCCAAGGCCACCTCCTTAAGTACCCTAGGATGTAGTTTATCAGGCCCCGGGGATTTGTCGGCCTTCAGTCCCCTCAACTTACCCAACACCATATCCCTAGAGATACTAATTTCTGTCAGCTCCTCCCTCTCATTAGTCCCCATGTTTGCCGATATTCCTGGGAGGTTATTTGTGTCCTCCTTTGTGAATACAGAACCAAAGTATGAGTTTAATTGGTCTGCCATTTCCTTATTCTCCATTATATATTCTCCCGAATCGGACTGCAAGGGACCGACTTGGGATTTTACCAGTCTTTTCCTCCTGATATACCGATAAAAGCTTTTGCAGTCTGTCTTTATGTTTGCTGCAAGTTTACTTTCGTATTCTATTTTCCCCTTCCTGATTAATCCCTTTGTCCTCTTTTGCTGTATCCTGTACTGCCCCCAATCTTCCGGTCTGGTGCTTTTTTTTGCCAGTTGATATGCCCTTTTTTTTGATTTTATGCTGTCCCTAATTTCCCTCGTTATCCACGGTTGAGTCACCTTTTTAGGTTTATTTTTATGCCAAACCGGTATAAACATGTTCTGGAATTCTTCCATTCTATCTTTGAATGCTTGCCATTGTCTCTCTACTGTCAATCCCCCCAGAAACACCACCCAATCAATCTTACCCAATTCCCGTCTCATACCCTCGTAATTCCCTTTATTTAAGTTCTGGACCTTAGTCTCTGATTCAATTTCCTCACTCTCCATCTCGACTGAGAGCTCGATCATATTATGATCGCTCTGACCCAAGGGGCCTCGTACAAGAAGATTGCTGATAAGTCCCTTCTCATTGCACAATACCCAGTCTAAAATGGCCTGATCTCGAGTCGGCTCCTCGACATATTGGTCCAGATAACCGTCCCGAAAACATTCCAGGAATTCCTCCTCCTCAGAATTTTTACTAATTTGGGTAGTCCAATCAATATGTAAATTAAAGTCACCCATGATGACAGCTGTGCTCTTATCGCACGCTTCTCTAATTTCCCTTTTTATGCCTTCCCTCACCTCCATATTACTATTTGGAGGCCTATATATCACACCCACTAACGTTTTCCTCCCCTTGCTATTTCTCATTTCTACCCATACAGATTCCGTTTCATCCGAGTTAATATCCTTCCTTTCCATTGCATTAATCCCCTCCTTTACCAGCAATGCTACCCCACCTCCCCTACCTTTTTGCCGATCCTTCCTAAATATTGTATATCCCTGGATGTTAAGTTCCCAGCCTTGCCCACCCTGCAGCCACGTTTCTGTAATCCCAATCAAATCATACTTGTTTACCTCTATTTCCACAACTAATTCATCCACCTTGTTCCTAATGCTTCTAGCATTAAGATACAAAGCCTTCAGGCTTGCTTTTTCACACTCTCATTATGAATTAGTTTGGCCCTTTGTGTTTCTCTCCTTTGCTTATTGCTTCTCACCTTTCTACCATCTATTTCTGACTTCATATGACTTCCCTCTTTTCCACTACCTAGGTTCCCATCCCCCTGCCAAATTAGTTTAAATCCTCCCGAACCGCCCTAGAAAATATTACCCCGAGGACATCGGCTCCCTCACAGTTCAGGTGTAGACCGTCCCCTTGGTACAGGTCACTCCTCCCCAAGAACTGGTTCCAATGCCTCAAGAATTTAAATCCCTCTCCCTTGCACCACTGCTCAAGCCACGTATTTAGCTTATCTATCTTACTCTCTCTAAACTTATTAGCTCGTGGCACTGGTAGCAATCCAGAGATTACTACCTTTGAGGTCCTACTTTTCAATTTAGCTCCTAACTCCCTAAATTCAGCTTGTAGGACCTCCTCCCTCTTTTTACCTACATCGTTGGTACCTACATGTACCACGACAACTGGCTGATCCCCCTCCCCCTTCAGAATGCTCTGCACCCGCTCCGAGACATCCTTGACCCTTGCACCAGGGAGGCAACATACCATCTTGGAGTCTCGGTCTCGGCCACAGAAACTCCTGTCTATCCCCCTTACAATTGAATCCCCTATCACTATAGCCCTATCCCTCTTTTTCCCGCCCTTCTGTGCAGCAGAGCCAGTCATGGTGCCCTGAACCTGGCTGCTGGTGCCTTCCCCTGATAAGTCATCTCCCCCAACAGTACCCAAAACGGTAAACCTGTTTTGGAGGGAGATGACCGCAGGTGACTCCTGCACTACCTTCCTGCCTTTACCCTGCCTTTTGGTCACCCATTTACTGTCTGAGCTAGCCTTTACCTGCGGTGTGACCAACTCACTGAATGTGCTATCCACAAGATCCTCAGCATCGCGTATGCTCCAGAGTGAGTCCATTCGCAGCTCCAGCGCCGCCATGCGGTCCGCTAGGAGCTGCAGCTGGACACACTTCCTGCACACATAGTTGTCAGGGACAGTGTCCCTGATTTCCCACATGGCACAGGAGGAGCATGACACGGGTCTGAGCTGCCCTTCCATGACTTAACCCTTACAAGACCCTTTTATTTACTACGATTTAGCTTAATTATTGAATTCTACTTAGAATAAGTTTGTGAAAGTACTCACCAACCAGTCACCTACCTGTTTTCTGGTGTTGTATTTTCACTGCCGCCTCCTGTCCTGGAACCTTTTCCACCTAGGTTAGGCTCCTGAAATAAAATAAATTGAACCTACCTTTTCAACTTCCCCTAACCCCTAAAAGGTTAGAGGAGGTGGAAGGGTGGGAGACACTACACTGTAGTGTTTCGGGTTTAGCAACAGCTCCACCTATATAAGAGTTACTGGCCTCCTGCTCTCCTGACTGCACCAGCTGCTCCCTGGTGACGTCACACACTGATTACTATTTACCCCTCTCCTCTGCTGTTGATTTGGTACGCCTCGCAACTGCCGCCGGTTTTTAAGCCGGGCTCCTCCTCGCTGCTCTCTGCTGCTCCAAGTGCTCTCGGGCCTCGCGGGTTTTTATACCCGACTGCTCCTCCTCTGCTCCCGCTGCTCCGAGTGCTCTCGGGCCTCGCTGGTCGTGGGTTTTTATACCCGACTGCTCCTCCTCTGCTCCCGCTGCTCCGAGTGCTCTCGGGCCTCGCTGGTCGTGGGTTTTTATACCCGACTGCTCCTCCTCTGCTCCCGCTGCTCCGAGTGCTCTCGGGCCTCGCTGGTCGTGGGTTTTTATACCCGACTGCTCCTCCTCTGCTCCCGCTGCTCCGAGTGCTCTCGGGCCTCGCTGGTCGTGGGTTTTTATACCCGACTGCTCCTCCTCTGCTCCCGCTGCTCCGAGTGCTCTCGGGCCTCGCTGGTCGTGGGTTTTTATACCCGACTGCTCCTCCTCTGCTCCCGCTGCTCCGAGTGCTCTCGGGCCTCGCTGGTCGTGGGTTTTTATACCCGACTGCTCCTCCTCTGCTCCCGCTGCTCCGAGTGCTCTCGGGCCTCGCTGGTCGTGGGTTTTTATACCCGACTGCTCCTCCTCTGCTCCCGCTGCTCCGAGTGCTCTCGGGCCTCGCTGGTCGTGGGTTTTTATACCCGACTGCTCCTCCTCTGCTCCCGCTGCTCCGAGTGCTCTCGGGCCTCGCTGGTCGTGGGTTTTTATACCCGACTGCTCCTCCCCTGCTCCCGCTGCTCCGAGTGCTCTCGGGCCTCGCTGGTCGTGGGTTTTTATACCCGACTGCTCCTCCTCTGCTCCCGCTGCTCCGAGTGCTCTCGGGCCTCGCTGGTCGTGGGTTTTTATACCCGACTGCTCCTCCTCTGCTCCCGCTGCTCCGGGATCAGTCAGTTTTTTTCCTGTGCGTTTACTTCATAATTCCTTCCTGTAAATCATTCATTTATAAATATAATAAACAGCAGCTGCTGTTTATAGTTTTTATAAATGATTTAGAGGAACGAATTATATTCAATGTGGCCTGAGTTGCAGACCATACCAAATTGGGAGCAGTGGCAAATGATGAATATCAATGCACACAAATTCAAAAAATCTTATAAGCTTAATCAGTGGGCGGAGAAAGGGCAGATGCAGTTTAATACATGGTGATGAGATTTGGCAGAAGGAAGGTTGATTTGAATTATATGCTAAATGGGAAAGTACTTGTGATATTGGGAGCAGGAGAGAGAACTTGGGGTTTTTGTGAACAGGTCACCAAAAACATCAGCGCAATGTTCCCAGGCTGTTAAAGCAAACTGAATGTTGGGATGCATTGCAAGCGGTGTAACGTATAAATCTAGAGAGGTCATTTGAAACTATATTGTCCCTGGTCAGACCACATCTGGCGTACAGCGTACAGCTTTCGTCTCCCTATTCTAAAAAGGATATTTAGTTATTGGAGGGGTACAGGGAAGGATATTCAGTTATTGGGATACAGGGAAGGATATTCGGTTATTGGGATACAGGAAATGATATTCAGTTATTGGGGTACAGAGAAGGATATTCAGTTATTGGGGTACAGAGAAGGATATTCAGTTATTGGGGTACAGAGAAGGACATTCAGTTATTGGGGTACAGAGAAGGATATTCAGTTATTGGGGTACAGAGAAGGATATTCAGTTATTGGGGTACAGAGAAGGACATTCAGTTATTGGGGTACAGAGAAGGATATTCAGTTTTTGGGGTACAGAGAAGGATATTCAGCTATTGGGGTACAGAGAAGGATATTCAGTTATTGGGGCAGAGAGAAGGACATTCAGTTATTGGGGTACAGAGAAGGATATTCAGTTATTGGGGTACAGGGAAGGATATTCAGTTGATGGGCTACAGGGAAGGATATTCAGTTATTGGGGTACAGGGAAGGATATTCAGTTGATGGGGTACAGGGAAGGATATTCTGTTATTGGGGTACAGAGAAGGATATTCAGTTATTGGGGTACAGAGAAGGACATTCAGTTATTGGGGTACAGAGAAGGATATTCAGTTATTGGGGTACAGAGAAGGACATTCCGTTATTGGGGTACAGAGAAGGATATTCAGTTATTGGGGTACAGAGAAGGATATTCCATTATTGGGGTACAGGGAAGGATATTCAGTTGATGGGGTACAGGGAAGGATATTCCGTTATTGGGGTACAGAGAAGGATAGTCAGTTATTGGGGTACAGAGAAGGATATTCAGTTAATGGGGTACAGAGAAGGATATTCAGTTATTGGGGTACAGAAAAGGATATTCAGTTATTGGGGTACAGAGAAGGATATTCAGCTATTGGGGTACAGGGAAGGATATTCCGTTATTGGGGTACAGGGAAGGATATTCCGTTATTGGGGTACTGAGAAGGAGATTCAGTTATTGGGGTACAGGGAATGTCATTCAGTTATTGGGGGACAGGGACGGATATTCAGTTATTGGGGTACAGAGAAGGATATTCAGTTATTGGGGTACAGAGAAGGATATTCAGTTATTGGGGTACAGAGAAGGATATTCAGTTATTGGGGTACAGAGAAGGATATTCCGTTATTGGGTTACAGGGAAGGATATTCCGTTATTGGGGTACAGAGAAGGATATTCAGTTATTGGGGTACAGAGCAGGATATTCCGTTATTGGGGTACAGAGAAGGATATTCAGTTATTGGGGTACAGAGCAGGATATTCAGTTATTGGGGTACAGAGAAGGATAGTCAGTTATTGGGGTACAGAGAAGGATATTCAGTTATTGGGGTACAGAGAAGGACATTCAGTTATTGGAGTACAGAGAAGGATATTCAGTTATTGGGGCACAGAGAAGGATATTCAGTTATTGGGGTACAGAGAAGGACATTCAGTTATTAGGGTACAGAGAAGGATATTCAGTTATTGGGGTACAGAGAAGGATATTCCGTTATTGGGGTACAGGGAAGGATATTCAGTTGATGGGGTACAGGGAAGGATATTTCGTTATTGGGGTGCAGAGAAGGATATTCAGTTATTGGGGTACAGAGAAGGACATTCAGTTATTGGGGTACAGAGAAAGATAGTCCGTTATTGGGGTACAGAGAAGGATATTCAGTTATTGGGGTACAGAGAAGGATATTCAGTTATTGGGGTACAGAGAAGGATATTCAGTAATTGGGGCACAGAGAAGGATATTCCGTTATTGGGTTACAGGGAAGGATATTCCGTTATTGGGGTACAGAGAAGGATATTCAGTTATTGGGGTACAGGGAAGGATATTCCGTTATTGGGGTACAGAGGAGGATATTCCGTTATTGGGGTACAGAGAAAGATATTCAGTCACTGGGGTACAGAGAAGCACATTCAGTTATTGGGGCACCGAGAAGAATATTCAGTTATTGGGGTACAGAGAAGGATATTCCATTATTGGGGTACAGGGAAGGATATTCCGTTATTGGGGTACGGAGAAAGATATTCAGTTATTGGGGTACAGAGAAGGATATTCAGTTACTGGGGTACAGAGAAGGATATTCAGTTATTGGGGTACAGGGAAGGATATTCAGTTATTGGGGTACAGAGAAGGATATTCAGTTATTGGGGTACATAGAAAGATATCCAGTTATTGGGGTACAGAGAAGGATATTCAGTTATTGGGGTACAGAGACGGATATTCAGTTACTGGGGTACAGAGAAGGATATTCAGTTATTGGGGTACAGAGAAGGATATTCAGTTATTGGGGTACAGAGAATGATCTGTTATTGGGGTACAGGGAAGGATATTCCATTATTGGGGTGCAGAGGAGGATATTCCGTTATTGGGGTGCAGGGAAGGATATTCAGTTATTGGGGTACAGGGAAGGATATTCAGTTATTGGGTTACAGGGACGGATATTCAGTTATTGGGGTACAGAGAAGGATATTCAGTTATTGGGGTACAGAGAAGGATATTCAGTTATTGGGGTACAGAGAAGGATATTCAGTTATTGGGGTACAGGGAATGATATTCCGTTAATGGGGTACAGGGAAGGATATTCAGTTATTGGGGTACAGAGAAGGATATTCAGTTATTGGGGTACAGGGAAGGATATTCTGTTATTGGGGTACAGAGGAGGATATTCCGTTATTGGGGTACAGAGAAAGATATTCAGTCACTGGGGTACAGAGAAGCACATTCAGTTATTGGGGCACCGAGAAGAATATTCAGTTATTGGGGTACAGAGAAGGATATTCCGTTATTGGGGTACGGAGAAAGATATTCAGTTATTGGGATACAGAGAAGGATATTCAGTTACTGGGGTACAGAGAAGGATATTCAGTTATTGGGGTACAGGGAAGGATATTCAGTTATTGGGGTACAGAGAAGGATATTCAGTTATTGGGGTACATAGAAAGATATCCAGTTATTGGGGTACAGAGAAGGATATTCAGTTAGTGGGGTACAGAGAAGAATATTCAGTTAGTGGGGTACAGAGAAGGATATTCAGTTACTGGTGTACAGAGAAGGGCTGCATGTTAATCCCAGAATTGAAGGGAATGACGTGTGAGGAATGATTGGCGACCCTGGGTCTTTTCTCTCTTGAACAGAGACTGAGTGGGAAAATGATAGAAGTTTTTAAATTAATGAAAGATTTGGACAAATTGGGTCCAAGTAAGATTTTCTGTCGTGTTCAGAATTTAAGCACAAGTCATACTTACAAGTTAAGGACAACAAAAGCAAATAGGAAATGCAGGAGGAACTTTCTTACTAAAAGGGCAGTGAGTGTGTGGAACAGATTACTGGCATGGGGGTGGAACAAGAAACATTAACGGGAAGAAGGAACCGGACAACGGATTCAGGGTTATTAGAAATGCACCAAGGGAACACTGTGGATAGGAGGGCTCGATGGGCCGAAGGGAACACTCTGGATAGGAGGGCTCGATGGGCCAAAGGGAACACTGTGGATCGGAGGGCTCGATGGGCCGAAGGGAACACTGTGGATAGGCGGGCTCGATGGGCCGAAGGGAACACTGTGGATAGGAGGGCTCGATGGGCCGAAGGGAACACTGTGGATAGGAGGGCTCAATAGGCCGAAGGGAACACTGTGGATAGGAGGGCTCGATGGGCTGAAGGGAACAGTGTGGGTAGGAGGGCTAGATGGGCCGAAGGGAACACTGTGGATAGGAGGGCTCGATGGGCCGAAGGGAACACTGTGGATAGGAGGGCTCGATGGGCCGAAGGGAACACTGTGGATAGGAGGGCTCAATAGGCCGAAGGGAACACTGTGGATAGGAGGGCTCGATGGGCCGACGGGAACACTGTGGATAGGAGGGCTCGATAGGCCGAAGGGAACACTGTGGATAGGAGGGCTCGATGGGCTGAAGGGAACACTGTGGATAGGAGGGCTCGATGGGCTGAAGGGAACACTGTGGATAGGAGGGCTCGATGGGCCAAAGGGAACACTGTGGATAGGAGGGCTCGATGGGCTGAAGGGAACACTGTGGATAGGAGGGCTCGATGGCCAAAGGGAACACTGTGGATAGGAGGGCTCGATGGGCCGAAGGGAACACTGTGGATAGGAGGTCTAGATGGGCCGAAGGGAACACTGTGGATAGGAGGGCTCGATGGGCCGAAGGTCTCCTGCCTGAAACTGTTTCTATAGAAACCCTCCCAAAAAAAGTGTCAAGTTACAGTTGAATAGAAACTCTTAACTGTGACTAAACTACAAAACTATTGTTGGTTTTACAAAGTCTGTTGATAACTCGGATATAATTCGTCATTGGGGCATCAGTTGCATCAAAGTGGGAACATTTTCTCAATGTTTCAGTTTCAATAAAGTGTAGATTTGTGATGTTCATTTTGTGTTTTTTTGCAGTGAATGACGATGACAAGAAAATATAAAGAGGATTCGGAAGACTGCCTGACAATCTGCTTAAAGTATCTGCTGTTTGTTTTTAACTTCTTCTTCTGGGTAAGTGTGCTGACATCTCTGAACATTCACGAGACGTGAAAACGAGTAATAACCTGGGCTTTGTAAGGTGTGCAGTCGGTGTAACGCAGTCGGTGTAACGCAGTCGGTGTAACGCAGTCGGCGTAACGCAGTCGGCGTAACGCAGTCGGCGTAACGCAGTCGGCGTAACGCAGTCGGTGTAACGCACTCCATCACCTGCATTGGAGGAAGATGATCATTGTTCTTGAAGCTGCAGAGTTGGTGGATTTGTGGAGGAGTCTGGGATGTACTTTCGTAAAACCGTTTAAATTTCAATATTAAAAATGATGCATTCTGATTCGTTTCAAACACTTTCACTAGGCCAATCAAGCCATCGTCATGAAGTACTGTTGTAGTGTAAGGAATGGTCAGGGTAAAGGTAGAGGCGCCGGAGGAGGAACAAAGAAGTCAGGAGTGATGCTGAGTAAGGTCTTTGCTTCAGTTCTCTCAGTAGCTGGATTTGAGATGGTAAAATCACCAGAGTTGGAAGTGGAATAATTAATGGAGGCTATTATTCAAAGGTATACGGTGCGGAAGAAATGATTCAGATTTCAGGCAGACGGCAGGGCTGAGGTAGTAAATGAGTATTTTGCATCAGTCTTCACTGGAGAACCGGATGCTGCCAATGCAGCAGTAAATGAAAAGGCAGTAGTGATATTGGATAGGATAAAAATAGATAAAGAGCAGGAAGAATCATAGAATGGTTACAGCACAGAAGGAGGTCATTCGGCCCGTCGAGCCCGTGCCGGCTAGTCTCACTCCCCCCGCCCTTTCCCCATAACCCAGCAAATTTTTCTCTTTCAGTTACTTATCCAATTCCCTTTTGAAAGCCACGATTGAATCTGCCTCCACCACCCTCTCAGGCAGTGCATTCCAGATCCTAACCACTCGCTGCGTAAAACAGTTTTTCCTCATGTCGCCTTTGTTTCAAAGAACATAAGAAACAGGAGCAGGAATCGGCCAGTCGGCCCCTCGAGCCTGCTCCGCCATTCAATAAGATCATGGCTGATCCAATCTTGGCCTCAATACCACTTTCCCGCTCTCTCCCCATAACCCTTGACCCCCTTGTAGTTCAAATGTCTGTCAATCTCCGCCTTGAATATATTCACTGACTCCGCCTCCACAGCTCTCTGGGGAAGAGAATTCCAAAGATTCACGACCCTCTGAGAGAAGAAATTCTTTCTCATCTTTGTCTTAAATGGGCGACCCCTTATTTTGAAACTATGCCCCTAGTTCTAGATACCCCCACGAGGGGAAACATCCTCTCAGCATCCACCCTGTTAGTCACCCTCAGAATCTTGTTTCTTTCAATAAGATCACCTCTCATTCTTCTGCCAACCACCTTAAATCTGTGTCCTCTGGTTCTCGACCTTTCCACCAATGGGAACAGTTTCTCTCTCTCTACTCTGTCCAGACCCCTCATGATTTTGAATACTTCCAGCAAATCTCCTCTCAATCTTCTCTGCTCCAAGGAGAACAATCCCAGCTTCTCCGGTCTATCCTCGTAACTGAAGTCCCTCATCCCTGGAACCATTCTTGTAAATTCTGCACCCTCTCTAAGGCCTTCACATCCTTCCTAAAGTGTGGTGCCCAGAATTGGACACAATACTCCAGTTGAGGCCGACCAGTGTTTTATAAAGGTTCATCATAATTTCCTTGCTTTTGTACTCTATACCTCTGTTTATGAAACCCAGGATCATGTGAGCTTTTTTAACTGCTTTGTCAACCTGCCCTACCACCTTCAATGATTTGTGCACATATACCCCCAGGTCTCTCTGTTCATGCACCCCCTTTAGAATTGTACCCTTTAGTTTATATTGCCTCTCCTCGTTCTTCCTACCAAAATGTATCGCATTTTTCTGCGTTAAATTTCATCTGCCACGTGTTCGCCCATTCCACCAGCCTGTCTATCTCCTCTTGAAGTTTATCCCTATCATCCTCACTGTTGACTATACTTCCAATTTTTGTAATTGTGCCCTGTACACCCAAGTCTAAGTCATTAATATATATATCAAGAAAAGCAGCGGTCCTATTACCGACCACTGTATACCTTTCTCCAGTCCGAAAAACAACCGTTCACCACTACTCTCTGTTTCCTGTCACTTAGCCAATTCCGTATCCATGCTGCCACTGTCCCTTTTATTCCATGGGCTTCAACTTTGCTGCCAAGTCTATTATGTGGCACTTTATCAAATGCCTCTTGGAAATCCATGTACACCACATCAACCACATTGCCCTCATCAACCCTCTCTGATACCTCATCAAAAAAGTCAATCAAGTTAGTTAAACACGATTTGCCTTTAACAAATCCATGCTGGCTTTCCTTAATTAATCCATACTTGTCCAAGTGACTGCCCTGGATTATCGTTTCTAAAAGCTTCCCCACTACCACGATTAAACTGACTGGCCTGTAGTTGCTGGGTTTATCCTTACACCCTTTTTTGAACAAGGGTGTAACATTTGCAGTTCTCCAGTCCTCTGGCACCACCCCCGTAATCCAAAGAGGATTAGAAGATTATGGCCAGTACCTCCGCGATTTCCACCTTAACCTCCCTCAGCATCCTAGGATGCATCCCATCCGGTCCTGGTGACTTATTAACTTTAAGTACAGACAGCCTTTCTAGTACCTCCTCTATCAATTTTTATCCCATCCAGCATCTCAACTACCTCCTCTTTCACTATGACTTTGGCAGCATCTTCTTACTTGGTAAAGACAGATGCGAAGCACTCATTTAGTAACTCAATCATGCCCTCTGCCTCAATGCATAGGTCTCTATTTTGGTCCCTAATCAGCCCTACCCCTCCTCTTACTACCCATTTACTATTTATATGCTTATAGAAGACTTTTGGATTCCCTTTTATGTTAGCTGCCAATCTATTCTCAAACTCACTCTTTGCCCCTCTTATTTCCTTTTTCACTTCCCCTCTGAACTTTCTATATTCAGCCTGGTTCTCACTTATATTCTCAACCTGACATCTGTCATACGCCCCATTTTCCTGCTTCATCTTACTCTATCTCTTTCAACATCCAGGGAGCTCTGACTTTAGTTGACCTACCTTTCCCCCTCGTGGCAATGTACCTCGACTGTACCCGAACCATCTCCTCTTTAAAGGCAGCCCATTGTTCGATTACAGTTTTGCCTGCCAATCTTTGATTCCCATTTACCCAGGCCAGATCCGTTCTCAACCCACTGAAATTGGCCTTCCTCCAATTAAGTATTTTTACTGTAGATTGTTCCCTGTCCTTTTCCATAGCTAGTCTAAACCTTATGATACTATGATCACTGTTCCCTAAATGTTCCCCTACTGACACTTGCTTTACTTGACACACCTCATTCCCCAGAACCAGATCCAACAATGCCTCCTTCCTCGCTGGGCCGGAAACATACTGATCAAGAAAGTTCTCCTGAACACACTTCAGAAATTCTTCCCCCTCTCTGCCCTTTACACTATTACTATCCCAGTCTATAAGTCCCCCATTATCACTACTCTATAGTTCTTGCACCTCTCTGTAATTTCCCTGCAAGTTTGCTCCTCTATATCTTTCCCACCAGTTGGCGGCCTATAGGTATTTGAAAGGCTGTCAGTCTTCATTGTGAGAGGGAGGTAGAGGAGCAAATCTGCAAGGAAATCGCAGAGATATGCAAGAGCTATAGAGTGGTGATATTGGGGGACTTTAATTACCCAAATATCGATTGGGATAATGCTAGGGTAAAGGGAAAGGAGGGGAGGAATTTCTGAAATGTGTTCAGGAGAATTTCCTTGTCCAGTTTGTTCTTGGCCCAACTAGGAAGGAGGCATTGCTGGATCTGGTGCTGGGGAATGAGGTAGGCCAGGTCAACCAAATGTCTGTGGGCCAGGTCGACCAAATGACTGTGGGAGAACACTTGGGTATGAGTGATCATCGTATCATAAGATTTAGATTAGCAATGGAGAGGAGCAAGGAACAATCTAGAGTGGAACTTCTAAACTGGAATAGGGCAAACTTCAATGGGATGTGAAAGAATCTAGCCAGGGTATCAGTGTTTACTGAGGAGGTGGATGCTGACAAAATATCGGTAGAAGTGGAAACGGTAGAAGCAATGGAAGGGGTGAAAATTGATAGACAGGATGTACTAGAAAGGCTGGGTATGCTTAGAGTGGATAAGTCACCTGGTCCAGATGGCTTGCATCCCAGGTTGCTAAGGGAATTGGGGGAGGAGATAGCGGAAGGGCTTGCCATAATTTTCCAATCTTCCCTCGATGCGGGGGAGGTGCCTGAGGATTGGAAAGTGGCAAATGTGACTCCATTGTTCAAGAAAGGGTGCAAGGACAATCCTAGTAACTACAGGCCGGTCAGTTTGACATCAGTGGTGGGTAAAGTTTTAGAAACAATAATCAAGAAAAAAATTAGCGGGCACTTGGAGAGGTTTAAGCTAATTAAGGAGAGCCAACACGGATTTGTAAAAGGCAGATCGTGTTTGACTAATCTAATTTAATTTTTTAACAAAGTAACAGGGAGGATTGATAAAGGGAATGCAATGGATGTTGTCTACATGGATGTTAGGAAGGCGTTTGGCAAAGTACCACATAGAAGGCTGGTTAACAAAATTGAGGCTCTTGGAATAGGTGGGTCAGTGGCTATTTGGATAAGGAATTGGCTTAAGCATAGAAAACAGCGACTTGTGGTAAATGGCTGTTTATCAGACTGGAGGATGGTAAACAGTGGTGTTCCCCAAGGGTCAGTGCTGGGCCCACTGCTTTTTTTGATATAAATGACCTGGATATTGGAATACAGAGTAGAATTTCTAAAATTGCCAATGATACCAAACTTGAGGGTGGGCAAACAGTGAGGATGATACCAATCGACTGCAACAGGACATAGAAAGGCTAACAGAATGGGCAGAGAAGTGGCAGATGGAATTTAATACAGAGAAGTGTGAGGCGATGCATTTTGGCAGAAGGAACAGGGAGAGGCAACATACACTTAATGGCACAGTTTTAAAATGTGCAGGGACAGAGGGACCTGGGTGTTAATGTGCATAGGTCCCTGAAGGTGGCAGGACATATTGAGAGAGTGGTTAGCAAAGCATATGGGATCTTGGGCTTCATAAATAGAGGTATTGAGTACAAAAGTGGAAAAGTTATGCTGAACCTTTATAAAGCGCTGGTTAGGCCACAACTGGAGGGATGGGGGATCTTAGCTACAAGGACAGTTTGGAGAAGCTGGATTTGTTTTCATTAGAGCAAAGGAGGTTGCGGGGTGATTTGATAGAGGTGTACAAGATTATGACGGGTTTGGATAGGCTAGACGGGGAAAGGCTGTTCCCACTAGTTGATGGTACAAGGATTAGGGAACACAGATTTAAGGTTTTGGGCAAGAGATACAGGGGGGATGTGAGGAAAAACTTTTTTATGCAACGAATGGTGAGGACTTGGAACTCGCTGCTGACGGAAGTGGTGGAAGCGGAGATGCTCAATGTTTTCAGGGGGAGACTGGATAGGCACTGGAGGGAAATAAACTTTCAGGACTACGGGGATAGAGCGGGGGAATGGGACTGACTGGATTGCTCTACAGAGAGCTGGCACGGACTCGATGAATCGAATGGTCTCCTTCTGTGCCGTTATGTCTCTATGACTCTTCAAAGTAAAGATATCACCCAGTCCGGATGGGATGCATCCTAGGTTACTGAGGGAAGTAAGGGTGGAAATTATGGAGACTCTGACCACAATCTTCCAGCCCTCCTTAGATACAGGGGTGGTGCCAGAAGACTGAAGGATTGCAAATGTTACACTCCTTTTCAAAAAGGGGAGGGGGATAAACCCGTCAACTACAGGCCAGTCAGCCTAATGTCGGTGGTGGGGAAGCTTTTTTGGCAGAATTTTGCGGGGGGCCAGCGGGTACGATCGGTGGGAAACATTTTTTTTTTGACAGCTGGTCGGGACCCCGCTATCAACCTGCCACCACATGCCTTTCCCAAATGTCGGGCCTGTCAGCGCTGAGCATACCCGACACACAGTGGCGAGGGAGGCAATTGAAATCATTAGTGGCTTGTTTACAACCAGTTAACAATGCTTTTTTCCCAGCTTTTTGATTTTGACAGGTCGCCCACCGGTTTCCCACTGTGCCTAGACCTCGTCAGTGAAGCTGAGGCGGGAGGTCAGTAGCCATTCTTTCAGCTGATGAGTTGACAGCTTCAAATGTCAAGTCAAAGCTCCCAGCTGAATCAAATATCTTCCCTTAGCCACTAGCTTCTCTAAACTGCATTTCCACTAGATTCAGGATGCTGCAAGTTTTTACACAAGTCTCCATCCAGTCTGACCTCATTACCTTTCCCACCATTGACAGATAGCTCCTGTCATCTCTACTTCACTTGCTATCTATTCCATCAGCATGGGTGCACTTTATACTCTCTCACCTTGTTCCTCAGAATCCCACCACAATCAGCTCAAACACCAGCATCACCAGGCACACCAGCATCACCAACCTTCTCCGCAATCACCTGATGCTGCACAGGACACAGGGCATCAGCACCCGACCACATTGCTGCCAGGGATGGCCTCACCATGGCCAGATTTACTTCACTTGACGGTGTGCACCCTGGCTGCCACATGATGTGCCAGGTTGGCACCACCCCACACAACGCCATAAAGCATCCCTACAATGCCCAAGCCATTCCTTTCACACTCATCACCATTGCAGGGGGTACTGTTATATCTCACCATTCACTGCAACTCACTAAGCCACTGTCCAAGAATGCAAAGTGTTCAAAATAAAGGTTTCAATGTTTGACACCACATTAACAGAAACTTCATATGAACATTGGCTAAAACACACAAGTGCCTACCCTTGTGTGTTGTTAGTTGGTATGATTGGACTAGGAGGTGTGGCTAGTGAGATGGGGATGTGATAATGTAGAGAGAGAGGGATGGGTGGAGGTGCAAGATAAGTTGGTGTGAGTAAGGATGTGCAGGAGTAGGGTAGGGAAGGCAGAGAGATGCGGATGTGATGAGCGGCACAGCAGGTTGAGGTTGAATGTGGCTTTGTACTAACATTTCGTGATCTACTGAGATCATTGAAAGGTTTGCACCACTGCAGCCTGGTCCTCCTGATTACATCCTTACTTATGTCCTCCTGTGCAATGTGTGTCATGACTCTTATCATGACTCATGAAGTAACACTGGGCGGCCAGCTGGTGGCGCCGTCCAAGGAGTATAAATACTCGGGCGTGGGCCCAGCTTGCTCAGGACGTTTTCGTAACCAGGAACTAGTGATGTAACTAGAATCTCATGGTTGTGAAACAGTTGATTAAAGCCTTGTTTTATACTCAAACTGTTAGATCCGTGATTCTGAGAGTATGATGTTTTTCAATAACCACACGGATGCTGTAACTTAACAATAAACAGGTATTTACTGGAGGAGGGTAGTCTCAAGACTGGGGGTACAGAGGCATGCGCAAGGCTTATATACAGGTGTGGTCACTGCCGGTACTACAGTATACAGGAGCTGTAAAAGTAGTTCTGTCTTAAAGGTACATACACTACAATTCCTCCCCTTTTAGATTAGTAGTACCCCTAATATTCAAACAACAATTAACACTTTAACATGTACATTAGACAACAATAGTCCATTTATAGATTCAGTCTTTGGGGCGGCTTCCTGACCCTTTCGGCATAGCGCCTTTCCTGAGGTTCTCGTTCTTGGTGCAGAGGCGATTCTGGCCCCTTTTCATCGGGTAGTTCATCGGTTTCCACTGCTACTGGTTCTGAGGTAGATGCTACCGGTATGTCGGGTTCATCCCCAGGTACTCGAGACATGGGGTTGACTCGTTCCTGTGACGCTAAGATCTGATCGACGTGGCGTCTCACAATGTTCTCCCCGACATCCACTGTGTACATTAATGGCCCCTGTCTTGTGCATATCGTTCCGGGTTGCCATTTCTCTGTTCGGTAGTCACGGGCCAAGACTGGTTGTCCTACATTGAAGCTCCTTGTCGGCTTCTCATTGATGTGCTGGAATTGTTTGTCCTCAACATTTCTTCGCACATTTGGCCTGAGCAAGTCCAGACGAGATCTCAACCTTCGGTTAAAGAACATCATGGCCGGGGTCTGGTTGGTAACTGCATGTGTCGCGTTTCGGTAGGCTAATAAGAAATTGTCCACCTTATGCTGTAGTGGAATTTCATCATCGCACATGGCCTTTATCGCCTTCTTAAAGGTTTGTACGAACCTCTCAGCCAATCCATTTGTGGCTGGATGATACGGGGCGGATGTGTAATGCCTTACCCCATTCCTTCTCATAAATTTTCGAAACTCTTCGGACACAAACTGTGGTCCATTATCAGAGCAAATCTGCTCTGGCAAACTGTTTCTGGCAAATATGGTCCGTAGGACTGCAATCGGTTTCTCTGTAGTGGTTGAGGACATTTTTATCACCTCAGGCCACTTCGAATGAGCATCCACTGCTATTAAGAACATTGAGTCCATGAATGGACCAGCGAAATCAATATGCACCCGTTGCCATGGAGAGGAGGGCCACTCCCATGGGTATAGCGGGGCATGTGGTGGTGCATTTTGGACCTTCTGGCATCCTGAGCAGCTCTTAGGTCTTCGATTTGTTGATCGATTCCCGGCCACCACACATAAGCCCTAGCAAGGCTTTTCATTTTCACTCCCCCCAGATGACCTTCATGTAGCACTCTCTCCCTTAACTTGGGTGGAATCACCACTCTGGATCCACACATCACTGTCCCCTGGCATACTGACAGCTGTTCTCTTCTGGATGAGAATGCTGGCAACAGTGAGTCGCCATGTGTTGGCCATCCCCTCACCGTCAAATCATATACCCGAGACAGCGTCGGATCATTGAGGGTCTCTTTCTCTATATCCGCGTTCGTTACTGGCAATCGTTCAATTATTGACGAATAAAATATCTCGATAGGGTCCACTGCTGGTGCTTCCTCCACAGTAGGCAGTGGCAGGCGCGATAGCCCATCAGCGTTCCCATGCTGTCTCGTGCCTTTATATTCTATTTCATATTGATTCGCCCCTAGAAACAGGGACCATCTTTGTAACCGTTGTGCAGTCATCACTGGAACGCCCTTCTTAGGATTAAAGATGGAGACAAGTGGTTGGTGGTCAGTCAGCAAGGTGAACTTCTGCCCATGCAGATAGTGGTTGAATTTTTTTACTCCCCATACTAGGCTGAGGGCCTCCCTGTCACTCTGGGCGTAGTTGCGCTCGGCTGAGGTTAGTGACTGAGACGCAAAGGCTACTGGCCTCTCCAACCCGTCTGGGAATTTGTGCGACAGCACCGCTCCAATACCATAGAGTGATGCATCACATGCCAAACGAATTGGTAGTGCTGGGTTGAAATGGGCCAACACCTCTTTTGATGTGATCAATTCTTTACACTTCTGGAAAGCTCGTCTACGTTCGTCATTGCACTTCCATGGTACCCCTGTTTGCAGTAGGGTGTTCAGTGGGTGTAATACCATGGACAAATTTGGTAAGAACTTGTGGTTGTAGTTTACCAGCCCGAGGAACGACCTCAGTTGTGACACATTTTCCGGTGCTGGAGCCTTGACTACTGCCTCAATCTTTTCAGGGGACTTATGTAACCCCTCTTCATCAATAACGTGGCCACAATACGAGATCTGTTTCTGGAAAAACTCGCACTTGTGGCGACTAGCTCGTAGCCCATATTCCTTTAATCTAGTGAGCACCTTCTCCAGGTTGACGAGGTGATCACTGTCATTTTCGCCCGTGACCAGGATGTCGTCCAAATAACACTGGGTCCCTGGAATCCCTTGCAGGACCTGATCCATTGCCCTTTGCCAGATAGCCGGAGCCGAGGCTACCCCGAACACCAGCCAGTTGTATTGATAGAGACCTTTATGAGTGTTAATCGTAAGGTATTGTTTCGAAGCTTCTTCTACCTCCATTTGCAAGTACACCTGGGCTAGATCAATTTTGGTGAAGCGTTTACCTCCAGATAGCGAGGCGAAAATATCCTCAATTCGTGGAAGCGGATATTGTACCGTGTGAAGGACTGGGTTCACTGTCACCTTAAAATCCCCACAGATGCGGACCTTCTTTGGTTCCCCAGGCATATTACTCAACGACCTCTTCATTACAGGAATGATGGGTGTAGCCCACTCGCTCCAGTCCACTTTGGACAGCACTCCTGAACGTTCCAACCCTTCCAGCTCTGCTTCGACAGCTGGTCTGATCACATAAGGCACTGGTCTGGCCTTAAGAAACTTTGGGCTTGCATTTTCCTCTATTTTAATCGTTGCTGTTATGCCTTTTAGTGTTCCGAGTCCCTCCTGGAACACTTCTTTTGCGTCAGTTATCATTTTTGACAGTCGTCCAGGTGTGACGTCGTCATCCTTTTTGGCCTCAACCTTCAGTGCCTGTATGGAATGCCAATCTAATTGTATCTTCCGGATCCATTCACGTCCTAGCAGTGGTGGTCCTCCATATGGCAATACATATATATCCATTTTAGGTATTTCCTGGCCTTTATATATCACTTTCACCCTTATTTTTCCTTTGGGGTAGACTTTTTGCCCCGTATACGTCTTCCAGACAATCTCTGTAGCTTTCAAGGGTATATGTGAAAATAGCCGCTTGTAGTCCCTTTGGTTTATGACTGTTAGGGCTGATCCTGTGTCCAATTCCATTTTCACTTGGACTCCGTCTATCTTGAGTGTAACCCAGATAGTCTGGTGATCCTCCATTTTGGTTACCTTATGTAGTTTCAGACAACCCAGCTCCTTGCTTCCGGAGTCTGTGTCACTTTTCTGTTCGCCTGAACCACTGTCCATCACCTGGTGTACCTTTTTGTACTTCTCCTGTGGAGATTTCTTACTGTTGGTTTTCTTCCCAGACCTGCAGACTCTTGCTATGTGTCCTGCTTTCCCACACTGTCTGCACACTTGGTCCTTGAACCAACAATCCTTCTGGTCATGTGTTCTGCCGCAGCGATAGCATTTCCCTGTTCCATAGGACATTTCATTGGTGCCATATTCTTGCGGTCTCCGTTGTATCTCTGCAGCACCCCTTGCGGCTGCTTCGTGTCATACTGCCATACTGAAAGCCTTGTCCAGCGTAAGATCCTTTTCTGATAGAAGCCGTTTCTGGGTTCCTTCACTTTGTAACCCACACACAAACTTGTCCCTTAACGTATCTGCTAGTCCCGCTCCAAACTGGCAGTGTTTCGATAGCTTGCGCAGTTCCGTTAGGTACTCAGCATTGCTTTCGTCTTTGTGTTGGTTCCTTTTATGGAACTTAAATCGTTCTGCTATCAGCAGCGTTGTGGGGTTTAAGTGGTCCTGTAGGATTTCTACTATGCTTTTGAAATTCTTGTTCACCGACTTCTCTGGGGTTATTAGATTTCGCAGTAACCCATAAGTTTTTGCACCCATGGAATTTAACAAAACCAGTGCTTTCCTAGCATCTGGCACTTCATTCGCCCTGCAGTACACCTCAATACGTTCCACATATGTCGCTCAATCTTCGACTTCATTGTCGAACGTAGAGATACTGCCACTCTTCGGCATCCCTGGGTGTGATTTAACTGTCAAAAATGGCATCTCCCGCGCTCTCCCTTCTTCTCCGCTGGCACAAAATGGCGTCTCCCGCGCTTTCCCTCCTTCCTGTGCTCGCCCTTCTTCTCCGCTGCGGCTTCTAAAAATGGCATCGCCCGCGCTCTTCCTTCTTCTCCGTGGCTCAATGGCATCTCCCGTGCTCGCCCTTCTTCTCCCCGCGGACACTGTTCAGCCCTTGAGCCCTGGCTGTGCTCTGCGCATTCTTTTTTTTTTCTGGACGCCGCTCGGTCCTGAACCTGGCTGTTGCTTTACCCCCTCTCTCCGGTTTGTTTTTTGTTTTTTTTTCTCGACGCCGCTCGGTTTTCAACCCCCGGCTGCGCCCTGTGCGCTTCACCCTCTGTCTTACCCTGTCGACGCTGCTCGGCTTTCTCTCCGCCGTCGGTCAGCTCCAGCCGCCGCTGTCCGGGAAGGGTCTGCGCTGGACCTGTCGTCAGTCTCTTGCTGATCGTCGTGGCTGGGGAACCAAGCCCGGCTCTCCACAGCCTCCCCTGCGATGTTCACTCTCTGCCGGACGACTGGGCGGTTGCTCGTGGTCGACGCCCGTGTTCCTGGCCTCGACTTTCTTACACCGCCCTCCCGGAGCGAATCCTCGAAGGAAAATGCAAAGTTGCAGGTAGATTCGAATCGACACTCGTCGCCACTGTTAGATCCGTGATTCTGAGAGTATGATGTTTTTCAATAACCACACGGATGCTGTAACTTAACAATAAACAGGTATTTACTGGAGGAGGGTAGTCTCAAGACTGGGGGTACAGAGGCATGCGCAAGGCTTATATACAGGTGTGGTCACTGCCGGTACTACAGTATACAGGAGCTGTAAAAGTAGTTCTGTCTTAAAGGTACAAACACTACACAAACCAAGTGCTCAGTAGTCTTTTTACATCAATGTGCAACCAGGCTGCTTTGGTCTCCTGGGGAGGTCTCTTCTGCCCATTGGAAGGGAGGAGAATCTCCCTGTGTGCTGTGACTTCCTCCATAAGCATATGGAGGGAGTCATGGGAGAGCCTGGGTGTAGCCATGCACCTCTGTGCAGTGACTGTCAGTGTTTGCAGCACCTCAATGCTGTAGAACACGGAGAGCAAAAATGTCAAAATCAATTTGTGCACAGCCCCTTTAAGGAAACCAGCTGATGACGTGTCATCAAATGATGTCATCAGACCCGCTTCCTTCAATTGGCCAGCAAACGCGCTGGGCGGGCTTAACAAGCCCAATCTGGGGAAAATCATTTTGGACAGTGTGCTGGAGCTGGCAGCGAGGCCGGGACCCGCCATCGACATCGCCCGCCACGGACCCACTGAGGTCAGTAAAATCCTGCCCTTCGAGACAATAATCCAGGACAAAATGAATTGCCACTTAGAAAAGTATGGGCAAATAAATGAAAGTCAGCACGGATTTGTTACAGGCAAATTGTGTTTGTGTAACTTGATTGAGTTCTTTGATAAGGTAATGGAGAGAGTTGATGAGGGTAGTGTGGTTGATGTGTATATGGACTTTCAAAAGGCCTTTGACAGTAGACCTATTAGCAAAATTAAAGCCCATGGGATTAACGGGACAGTGGCAACATAGATACAAAATTGACTAAGGGACAAAAAGCAGAGAGTAGCGGTGAACGGTTGTTTTCACACTGGAGGGAAGTATACAGTGGTGTTCCCCAGGGGTCGGTATTAGAACTACTGCTCTTTTTGCTGTAAATGACCTGGACTTGGGTATACAGGGCATAATTTCAAAGTTTGCCGATGACACGAAACTCAGAAATGTAGTAAACAATGAGGAGGATAGTCACAGACTTCAGGAGGGCAGACAGACCGGTGAAATGGGCAGACACAGGGCAGATGGAATTTAACACAGAGAAGTGTGAAGTGATGCATTTTGGTAGAAAGAATGAGGAGAAGCAAAATGAACGAAATGGTCTAATTTTAAAGGGGGTGCAGGAACAGAGAGACCTGGGGGTGGACGTACACAAATCTTTGAAGGTGGCAGGACAAGTTGAGAAGGCTGTTAAAAAGCACACGGGATCCTTGGCTTTAATATTAGAGGCAGAGAGTAAATGGAAGTTATGCTAAACCTGGTTCGGCCCCAGCTGGAGTACTGTGTCCAATTCTGGGCACCACACTTTAGGAAGGATGTGAAGGCCTTGGAGAGGTGCAGAGGAGATTTAGTAGAATGGTTCCAGGGATGAGGGACTTCAGTGATGTGGAGAGACTGGAGAAGCTGGGGTTGTTTTCCTTAGAGCAGAGAAGGTTAAAGGAAGATTTGATAGATGTGTTCAAAACCTTGAAGGGTTTTGATAAAGTATATAAAGAGAAACTGTTTCCAATGGCAGGAGGGTCGGTAACCAAAGGCACAGACTTAAGATGATTGGCAAAAGAACCAGAGGCGACATGAGGAAACATTTTATTATACAGCGAGTTGTTGTGATCTGGAATGCGCTGCCTGAAAGGGCGGTGGAAGCAGATTCAATAGTAACTTTCAAAAGAGAATTGGATAAATACTTGAAGGAAAAGAATTTACAGGACTATGGGGAAAGAGCAGGGAGTGGGACTAATTGGAGAGCTCTACGATGGGCTGAATCTGTGCTGCATTATTCTGTGATTCTAAATCACTGGGATTTTGATTATTCATATACGAAGATCCTGACAAGCACAGAAGAAATAAGAGGATAGATAAAGGAAAAGGAATGGGTGTGGTTGATGTGGTCAGGTATGTCAGAGAGTTGTGGCAAATTTAATAGCACATGGCATTAAGCAGAATGTGGCCAGAGGGATAGTGGAGGCTGCAAACGATGGTGTGCTGCCTCTCCCTCTAACTTAACCTCACTGTATGTATTTAACTTACTTATATATGTATAACCTACCTGTTGGGGCCGTTGCCCCTTTAACTTACCTTTTAGGGCCATTGCCCCTTTAAGACGCGCCTTAGCGTGCTGACGTCACGTCACGTACGACGTAGCGTGCTGACGTCACGGCATGCACGACGTGACGTGCGTGAGGCGGCTGCCGGCCCGACTCGGCCTTCCAGAAAGGCCGCCGGCACAGCCCGGCCTAGCGTCTTCGGCCGCATCTACCAGCCGCCGGGAGCAACGCGATCTTCCGCTCCCGCGGCAAGCACCGGCTCAGCCTGGCCTCCAGCTCCCGCTCCCGACTTCGGCCTCAACGGCCAGAAACGCGACCACGCGCATCACGTGACGCCCCAAGCGCGGACAACGCGACCGAGCGTGATGAGGTCATCGCGCTCCCCACAGGACTGCTACGTAGTCCCCGTGGAGTCCTCGCTGGGACACAGACCTACACCACGGTGCTCCTACAGCAGCACAGGCTCCGGGCAGTTGTATTGTCCCCATGCTTGAGTCTTGGAAATTTTTTACAATAAAAATCTTTCAATAAAGCGTTACAAGAAAAGTCAAGCCTTGTGATTTTACGGGAAGATATCAAGTTGTTCGCTATCCGTCTAGCTCTGCATAGGATCGCGCTGCGAGGGCAGAACAGTAAAAAGACAGCAGCACAGCGGGCTCAAGCACAGGAAGATACCACTCAGCTACCATGAGTCTACGCTCAGGAAGACAATATACCATAGAGGACGTCGACCAGTCAAGCGAGAAGCATGAGCCTCTCCTAGCAAACGACGCCAAGTCACAGTCCTCTAAAGTATCCTCTAGGTCATCTCGGCGGTCCAGCAGACCGTCGTCATCGACAGATTCTGCAGCCACCAAAGCACGTGCCAAGGCAAAAGCCGCCCAGGCTCAATTGTCCTTCGCTGAAAAAGAAGCTGAACTTATGAAGCAGAGAGCCGACCTCGACGCTAGTATGATGAAGCAGAAAGCTGACCTTATGAAGCAGAGAGCCGACCTCGACGCTAGTGTGATGAAGCAGACAGCACAGTCCTCTAAAGTATCCACTAGATCATCTCGGCAGTCCAGCAGACCGTCGTCATCGACAGCTTCTGCAGCCGCCAAAGCACGTGCCAAGTCAGAAGCTGCCCAGGCTCAATTGGCCCTTGCTGAAAAAGAAGCTAGTGTGATGAAGCAGAGAGCTGATCTCGCTGCCATTCTCCACATTCTCCAAAGCCAGAGAGCTGCCGCTGCCGCTAAAGCCGAAGCCGCAGCTTATGAAGAAGGTGAGGAGAGCGAAAGCGGGGAGCCCAGCCAGGAAACGTATGATCTGGAACAGCCCCTCAGTCCAGTGCAACGTACAAGTGAGTATGTCCAACAACACTCCAAATTGTTCTCAAAGGAAACATTCAGGTATCTCGACGCAGAACCAGCTACTCACCACAGCAACAAACGGCCCGTTTTCGGAGACACTGAGCTTAAAAGAGAAGAAACAAGCAAGACTCACCTGCAGAGACCTCCACAACACCCGGCCAATCCAGCCAAGCAGTCCTCACCCAAGCCACAAGGTGCACAAGACCTCGCTAGGTACCTTACTCGCCGGGAATTGTTAAGTTCAGGCCTCCTAGAATTTGATGACCGTCCCGAAAATTATTGGTCATGGAAAGCGTCCTTCCTGAGTACCACCAAGGACTTGAATCTGTCAGCCAGAGAAGAACTAGACCTGATGACAAAGTGGCTCGGAGCTGAGTCGTCCAAACAGGCGAAGAGAATTCGCTCAGCGCTCGTCAGCAATCCCACAGCAGGCCTCAACCTGGTTTGGCAACGTCTCGAAGACTGTTATGGGACACCAGAAGTCATCGAACACGCACTGCTCAAGAAGATTGAGGACTTTCCGAAGCTAACCAACAAAGATAATGTCGAGCTCCGAGAACTGGGCGACATTCTCCTCGAACTGGAGTGTGCCAAGGGAGAAGGTTACCTGACCGGCCTCTCGTATTTGGATACAGCTCGTGGGGTAAACCCAATAGTGGAAAAGCTCCCCCACAACCTTCAAGAGAAATGGATAGCTAAGGGATCCAAGTACAAGGAGGACAATGGAGTGGCATTTCCCCCCTTCTCTCTCTTCTCCAGATTCGTCCAACAACAGGCAAAGGTGAGGAATGATCCAAGTTTCACTTTCTCCACCTCCAGCAGTTACGCTCCTTCGAGAACAGAGAAATCCACAAAGTACAGCAATAAAGCCTCTGTGAGTGTGCACAAAACAGATGTTCCAGCTGAACCCTCAGTCAACCAATCCAGTTCTGCTGGGAATGAAGTGGATGACCCAGATCGTCAGTGTCCAATACACAAGAAGCCCCACCCACTCAAAGTGTCGAAGCTTTAGAGACAAGCCTATCGATGAGCGCACATCATACCTGAAAGAGAACCGCATCTGCTTCAGGTGTTGTGGGTCGACTATGCACATGGCAAAAGACTGCAAGGCGACAATCAAGTGCTTTGAGTGCAACAGCGAAAAACACATCGCAGCCCTGCATCCAGGTCCTCCTCCGTCAACCACCGAGAGTGCCGCGGTTGACAAAGAGGATAGCGGGGAGCAAAGCGAAAGCACATATTCAGTCACCTCCAAGTGTACAGAGGTTTGTGGAAATGCAAGCAGCCCACGCTCATGCTCCAAAATCTGCTTGGTTAAGGCATATCCTGCAGGGAGAAAGGAGAAGGCAATCAAAATGTATGCAGTGCTCGATGAGCAAAGTAACAAGTCTCTAGCGAAGACAGAATTCTTCAATCTCTTTGAAGTCAAGGCCAGCGCCGCTCCGTACACGCTAAAAACCTGTGCAGGGACAACAGAGACTACGGGTAGGAGAGTTGGGAACTTCATGATCGAGTCCATGGATGGGAAACTACAGCTTCCCCTCCCCACCTTGATTGAGTGCGACATGATGCCAGAGGATAGGACGGAAATCCCCTCCCCAGAGGTCGCATGCCATCAGCACCACCTACAGCCAATTGCCAACAAGATTCCAGCTGTGGACCCGGACGCTCCAATCCTCCTGCTCTTGGGAAGAGACATCTTAAGGGTGCACAAGGTGCGTGAGCATATCAACGGGCCCCACGATGCTCCTTATGCGCAGCGGCTTGACTTGGGATGGGTCCTCATGGGTGGAGTTTGCCTGGGAACAGTCCACAAACCAGCGGATGTCAGCGTCTATAAAGCAAACGTGTTGCACAACGGTCGCACATCCGGTCTCAGCCCATGCCCAAACAGGATCCAGGTAAAGGAGGACTACGATGACATGACGCAGCATCATAGGTCAACCTCCTCTGCCTGTGAGGAAGAGGCAGGCCCCACTGTGAGCACAGATGGCCTAGGATGCTCAGTGTTTGAAAGGTCCAAGGACGATGGACACAGCTGGGTGGCACCCCTGCCGTTTCGCTCTCCTGGACGCCGTCTTCCGAGTAGCGGGGAGCAGGCTGCGGGGCGCCTCTGCTCGCTCAGGAGAACCCTGGTGCCGGTGTCCACTGACCCAGACATGCCTGCAGTCCTCACCCCAGTGATGCTCCTGACTCAAAAGATGAGTGCTATTTCAGCTCCCTCTGGAAACTTCGACATGGCCGAGCTGCACGGGAAGCAGTGGAAGCAAGTACAGTGTCTTGCAGACACTTCTTGGAAGAGATGGAGAGGAGAGTATTTGTCCACCCTACAGAGCCGTAGGAAATGGACAGAAGACAAGCCAAATGTCAAAGGGAGAGATGTCGTCTTGCTGAAAGACAGCCAAGCACACAGAAACGAATGGCCAGTGGGACTGGTCGTCAAAACTCTGCCGAGCAGGGGCAAGAGGGTCCACAAGGTGGAGGTGAAGATCGTCAAGGAGGGGACTGTCAAAGTGTTTCTGAGGCCAGTCTCAGAGATCGTAGTCCTCCTTTCCGAAGAAACCTAGAGAACGGACTCTGAGTATGTTGCAGCCATGGGACGTTTTCTTTAGGTTTATTTTGTATCTGTAGTGGTACAATGGAATTGTACCAAGCAGGGAGTGTGCTGCCTCTCCCTCTAATTTAACCTCACTGTATGTATTTAACTTACTTATATATGTATAACCTACCTGTTGGGGCCGTTGCCCCTTTAACTTACCTTTTAGGGCCATTGCCCCTTTAAGACGCGCCTTAGCGTGCTGACGTCACGTCACGTACGACGTGACGTGCGTGAGGCGGCTGCCGGCCCGACTCGGCCTTCCAGAAAGGCCGCCGGCACAGCCCGGCCTAGCGTCTTCGGCCGCATCTACCAGCCGCCGGGAGCGACGCGATCTTCCGCTCCCGCGGCAAGCACCGGCTCAGCCTGGCCTCCAGCTCCCGCTCCCGACTTCGGCCTCAACGGCCAGAAACGCGACCACGCGCATCACGTGACGCCCCAAGCACGGACAACGCGACCGAGCGTGATGAGGTCATCGCGCTCCCCACAGGACTGCTACGTAGTCCTCGTGGAGTCCCCGCTGGGACACAGACCTACACCACGGTGCTCCTACAGCAGCACAGGCTCCGAGCAGTTGTATTGTCCCCATGCTTGAGTCTTGGAAATTGTTTGTCTGTAAGTATTCTAGAATGCTATAGATGATTAGTGTGCACTGTATGTTGTAGAAAATGTTTAGTTGTAACTTTTCTCTGTCTAGCTGATTAACTAGTAGCTGTATTTTGATACACTATGTACAGGGCTAATTTAAAGAGAATGCCTCCCAGTTTACTAAATGTACTGTGTTGCTCAGGCGTACCTAAATCTGTGTATACATATCAGTTATGCGCTTGTATACTAACGTGTGCTTCCATTTCTGTGTTGTATTTCAGTTTTACAATAATAAGAATCTTTCAGTAAAGCGTTACAAGAAAAGTCAAGCCTTGTGATTTTATTGGAAGATATCAAGTTGTTCGCTATCTGTCTAGCTCTGCATAGGATCGCGTTGCGAGGGCAGAATACATGGACAGATGTAAAATAAAGTTTCTCAGACTAGAAACGTGGGTAGTGTTTCACAAGTTTGTGTTGCACCTGCTCCCATTTAATATGTACATAAATAAGGTGGGCTTAGGAATTGCGGGAGCAATAGTGAAATTTGCTGCTGATTTCAAATTGTGGGACATGGCAAATTGTGATAAAGAGCATGACGGGGGTTCAGTGATGTGGAGAGATTGGAGCAGCTGCGATTGTTCCTCTTAAAGCAGAGAAGGTTAAGGGGAGACCTAATAGAGGCATTTAAAATTATGAGGAGTTTTGAAAGAGCAAGTAGGTAGAAACTGTTTCCACTGGCAAATAGGTCGGTAACCAGAGGTCATAGATTTAAAATAATTGGCTAAAGAAGTAATGGGGAATTGAGGGGAAATGTCTTCACACAGAGGGTTGTTATGATCTGGAACGCTGTATCTGAAAGGATGGTGGAATCAGATTCCATGGGAACTTTCAAAAGGCAAATGGACATTTAGAAACATAGAAAAACAGGAGCAGGAGTCGGCCATTCGGCCCTTCGAGCCTGCTCCACCATTCAATATGATCATGGCTGATCCTCTATCTCAACACCATATTCCCGCTCTCTCCCCATACCCCTTGATGCCTTTTGTGTCTAGAAATCTATCTATCTCCTTCTTTAAATATATTCAGTGACTTGGCCTCCACAGCCTTCTGTGGTAGAGAATTCCACAGGTTCACCACCCTCTGAGTGAAGAAATTTCTCCTCATCTCAGTCCTAAATGTCCTACCCCGTATCCTGAGACTGTGGCCCCTCGTTCTAGACCCCCCAGCCAGGGGAAACATCCTCCCTGCATCCAGTCTGTCTAGCCCTGTCAGAATTTTATACATTTCAATCAGATCCCCTCTCATTCTTCTAAACTCTAGTGAATACTGGCCTAGTCGACCTGATCTCTCCTCATACGACAGTCCTGCCATCCCAGGAATCAGTCTGGTGAACCTTCGCTGCACTCCCTCTATGGCAAGTATATCCTTTCTTAGGTAAGGCGACCAAAACTGTACACAATACTCCAGGTGTGGTCTCACCAAGGCCCTGTATAACTGTAGGAAGACATCCTTGCTCCTGTACTCAAATCCTCTCATCCGAAAGACGGCACCTCCGACAGGGCACAGGGAGTGTCGGCCCAGATTGAAGGTCCAAGTCTCTGGAGTGGGGGGCTCGAACCCACGGCCTTCTGACTCAGAGGCAAGAGTGCTACCCACTGAGACACAGCCGATGCCTAACTTACAAAACTTGACATCCTGTTACCGCACTTTGGTGTCAACCTTTCCCTCCATTATAAATTCCTACGTCCACTAGGTGGTTCTGTCGAGTGACTCGTTAAAGTCTCTCTTCCAACTCCATCGCCATCTTGTGTGTAAAACAACATTTATATTCACTGACTGATCATGGGGAACATCACCGGCAATTTATTTGAAGAGGACTAATTTGCAGGTTTATGGGGAAAGAGATGGGAGTGGGACTAATTGGAGAGCTGGTTCAAAGAGCTGGCACAGGCCCAACAGGCTGAATGGCCGCCTTCTGTGCTGTAAAGTTTATGATTCTATGAAAGATTCCAGGAATAAATAGACAGGCAGACACAGTTCAGTGTAGAAAAATGTGAAGTGATGCTATTTGAGAATAAGGGAAGGAAATGCACCTTAAATGGTGAGATCTTTAATCGATTAAAGGTGTGCAGGTCATTAAAGGGTCAGTGCAATTCATGAAGGACATTTATAGGCTAGCAGGTTGTACAGGAAATCACAAAAAGGATGAAAGGGACGATTAGGCTGGATTGTGGAATTCTCTGTTGCTAAGAAGAGTCCATCAATTCCTTGAAAAGAGAAGTTACCTGAAAAAGAGGATGGAAGGGTATGACAAGTGAGCAAGAGAAGGGGGTTAGGCCAGGTAGTTCATGTCGAGAAACGCTGGGATAGATGTGATGGGCCAAATGGCCTGTGTTTGTGCTGGAACATTGTGATTTTTATCTTTACACTTGAAATGTTTATATTTGAAAAGACTAGACCAACACCACATGTAATTCTTGTGTTTATTGTGCCACAGATGTACTAGTTTGTGTAACGGATGCCTTGTTATTGTATCTCTAGGTGGCTGGTGCTGGAGTGATGGCCATAGGAATTTGGACATTGAATGAGAAAAGAAACTATCTGAGCCTCCTGCCTTCCAGTACATTTGCTGTCTCTGCCTATATTCTTGTCTTTGCTGGCAGCCTTGTGATGGTCACTGGATTCCTTGGGTGTTGTGCAGTTGTTCGAGAGCAGAAGGCCGGTCTTGTAGCGGTAAGTAGTCGACCTCTGGCATTGAATAAGGTGGATGAATTAGCTGCACAAATAGATGTAAACGGATATGATATCATTGGGATTACGGAGACATGGCTCCAGGGTGACGAAGACTGGGAATTCAACATCCAGGGGTATTCAATATTCAGGAAGGACAGGAAAAAAGGAAAAGGAGGTGGGGTAGCATTGCTGGTTAAAGAGGAGATTAACACAATAGTAAGGAAGGATATTAGCTCTGATGATGTGGAATCTGTATGGGCAGAGCTGAGAAACACCAAGGGGCAGAAAACGTTGGTGGGATTTGTATACAGACCCCCAAACAGTAATGCTGAGGTTGGGGATGGCATTAAACGGGAAATTAGAGACACGTGCAATAAGGGCACAGCAGTTATCATGGGTGACTTTAATCTACATATAGATTGGGCTAACCAAATTAGTAACAATACTGTGGAGGAAGAATTCCTAGAGTGTGTACAGGATGGTTTCCTGGACCAATATATCAAGGAACCAACTAGAGATCAGGCCATCTTAGACTGGGTAATGAGAAAGGATTAATTCGCAATCTTATTATGCGAGGCCCCTTGGGGAGGAGCGATCAGAATATGATAGAATTCTTCATTAAAATGGAGAGTGAAGTAGTTGACTCAGAGACTAGGGTCCTGAATTTAAATAAAGGAAACTACAATGGTATGAGGCGCGAGTTGGCTAGGATGGATTGGGGAACGTTACTTAAAGGGTTGGCGGTGGATAGGCAATGGCAAACATTTAAAGATCGTATGGATGAACTACAGAATTTGTTCATCCCTGTTTGGCATAAAAATAAAACAAAAAAGGTGACTCAACCATGGCTAACAAGGGAAATTAGGGATAGCATAAGATGCAAGGAGAGGACATATAATGTGGCCAGAAAAAGCAGCAAACCTGAGGATTGGGAGCAGTTTAGGATTCAGCAAAGGAGAACAAAGTGATTAATTAAGAAGGGGAAAATAGATTATGAGAGTAAGCTTGCAGGGAACATAAAAACTGACTGTAAAAGCTTCTATAGATATGTGAAGAGAAAAAGATTGGTGAAGTCAAGCGTAGGTCCCTTGAAGTCAGAATCAGGGGAATTTATAATGGGGAACAAAGAAATGGCAGACCAATTAAATACATACTTTGGTTCTGTCTTCACAAAGGAGGACACAAATAACCTCCCAGAGATGTTGGGGAACATAGGGTCTAATGAGGGAGGAATTGAATGAAATCAGTGTTTGTAGGGAAATGGTGTTAGGGAAATTGATGGGATTGAAGGCTGATAAATCCCCAGGGCCTGATAATCTACATCCTAGGGTACTTAAGGAAGTGGCCCTAGAAATAGTAGATGCATTGCTGGTCATCTTCCAAAATTCTATAGACTCTGGAACAGTTCCCATGGATTGGAGGATAACTAATGTTACCCCACTATTTAAAAAGGTGGTAGAGAGAAAATGGGGAATTATAGACCGGTAAGCCTGACATCAGTAGTGGGGAAAATGCTAGAGTCCATTATAAAAGATGTAATAGCAGAGCACTTGGAAATCAGTGACAGGATCGGACAAAGTCAACATGGATTTACAAAAGGTAAATCGTGCTTGACTAATCTACTGGAATTTTTTGAGGATGTAACTGGTAGAATAGATAAGGGAGAACCAGTGGATGTGGTGTATTTGGACTTTCAGAAGGCTTTCGATAAGGTCCCGCATAAGAGATTAGTGTGCAAAGTTAAAGCACATGGGATTGGGGGCAAGGTATTGACTTGGATAGAGAACTGGTTGGCAGACAGGAAGCAAAGAGTTGGAATAAATGGGTCTTTTTCCGAGTGGCAGGCAGTGACGAGTGGGGTACCGCAGGGATCGGTGCTAGGACCCCAGCTATTCACAATATATATTAATGATCTAGACGAGGGAATTAAATGTAATATCTCCAAGTTTGCAGACGACACAAAGCTGGGTGGGTGTGTGTGCTGTGAGGAGGATGCAGAGGAACTCCAGTATGATTCGGACAGGTTGGGTGATTGGGCAGATGCATGGAAAATGCAGTATAATGTGGATAAATGCGAGGTTATCCACTTCGGTGGCAAAAACAGGACGACAGATTATTATCTGAACGGCAATAGATTGGGAAAAGGGAAAGTGCAACGAGACCTGGGTGCCCTTGTCCAGTCGCTGAAGGTAAGCATGCAGGTGCAGCAGGCGGTTAAGAAGGCAAATGGTATGTTGGCCTTCATAGCGAGAGGGTTCGAGTACAGGAGCAAGGATGTCTTGCTGCAGTTGTACAGGGCCTTGGTGAGACCACACCTTGAGTATTGTGTGCAGTTTTGGTCACCTTATCTGAGGAAGGATGTTCTTGCCATGGAGAGAGTGCAGCGAAGATTCACCAGACTGATACCTGGGATGGCAGGAATGACATATGAGGAGAGATTGGGTTGATTGGGCTTATATTTGCTAGAGTTTAGAAGAATGAGAGGGGATACCATTGAAACTTATAAAATTCTAACAGGACTAGACAGACTAGATGCAGGAAGGATGTTCCCGATGGCGGGGGAGTGCAGAACCAGGGGTCACAGTCTAAGGATAAGGGGTAAGCCATTTAGGACTGAGATGAGGAGGAATTTCTTCACCCAGAGAGTGGTGAACCTGTGGAATTCTCTACCACAGAAGGCAGTAGAGGCCAATTCATTAAATATATTCAAGAAGGAGTTGGATATATTTCTTAAGGCTAAAGGGATCAAGGGATATGGGGCGAAAGCAGGAACAGGATACTGAATTTGGATGATCAGCCATGACCTCATTAAATGGCGGAGCAGGCTCGAGGGGCCGAATGGCCTACTCCTGCTCCTATCTTCTATGTTTCTATGGAATAAAACACAAGGTGGTTCTGAGTATCAATGAAATTAAGCCCCTGGCATAACTATACAAAACATTTTATCTGTGAAACCGTTTGATCCATGTTACATTTTGTTACTCATTTCAAAGAGACAATCGCCTGGAGTTCTCGCGGGTGTCTGTTGGGAGATTGACGCAACTCCCAGAGGAACGGTGTCAGCAGCTGAAAGTGCAGTTTACGCTGTTTCTCCGAGGTTTCTGTCGCAGCTACATCGGGAGATTAGGTGAACCTACAGGAATTCAGACCAATATCAGTATCCCGAATATTCTCCCAGTATTCCTGTTGTAGTGGTTTGGTTATTGTTCTGAGACTTGAGTTCCCCTTTTGCAACTATATGGAATAGCTTCTATTGATTAACACTTTATGAATGTGTTGAATGATTAATAATAGCCCTGAGCTTCATTTCAATTTGAAAGTAATGATGCGGTTCATGTGTGGATAATCTGTTTGCACAGAATGTTTAGTTTGGAATCATCAGAAATTCACAATGAAATGTGAAGAATTTCTGGACGCACAATCTCTCCTACACTTTTGCAAAAGCAAAATCCTGCGGATGTTGGAAATCTGAAATAACAACAGAAAATGCTGGAAAGACTCAGCAGGTCAGGCAGCATCCGCGGAGAGCGAAACAGTTAACGTTTTGGATCGAGGACCCTTCGTTAGAAGTGGAAAAGGTTCGGGAGGAGAGATTTTTAAGCAGGGGCAGGGAGGAGGGAAAGAAAGAACAAAGGGAAGGTCTGTGACAGGCTGGAAGACCGGAGAGATTGACTGACAAAAGGGATGATGGTGCGAGGCATAGAGAGAGGTAATGGGACAAGTTAAGAAACAAGAGATGGCTCGAGATGATGTGTGGATGGCAATGGCAGAATCAACAGCTCTCCCACACTTTGCAGTACCACGCACAAGTGTCTTGTATGATCTGTAATAATTGTAAATGAACATAATTTGGGCTGAAAATGTACACATTTAACAGGAAGTGACAGTTGTTAGTAAATCAGGAATTAAAGTGGAGATATCCACCCTCTCTCCACATATTCCATTATTTTTCAATTAATTCTTGGGATGTTGGCATTGTTGGCAAGGCCGGCATTTATTGCCAATCCCTAGCAACGGAGTGGCTCGCTAGGCCAGTTCAGAGGGCAGTTAAGTGTCTACCACGTCGGTGTGGGACTGGAGTCACGAATAGGCCCAGAGCGGGTAAGGACGGCGGGTTTCCATCTCTAAAGGATGTTGTGGTGGATCTGTGCGACGCTGCCTCTGTTCAGAGTTCAGTCTTGGGAGAGCCGTGTAATTTCACAAACACCACTCGGTAATTTTATCCTGCCAATTTTCCTCCCTTTCCTGAAGGTGAAACTCATGCTGGGTGCAGTTTCATGGCGGTATCAGTCCTACGTATCTTTACCCAGGGCCTGATAATCTACATCCCAGGGTACTTAAGGAAGTGGCCCTAGAAATAGTAGATGCATTGCTGGTCATCTTCCAACATTCGATAGACTCTGGAACAGTACTCATGGATTGGAGGGTAGCTAATGTTACCCCACTGTTCAAAAAACGTGGTCGAGAGAAAATGGGGAATTACAGACCGGTAAGCCTGACATCGGTAGTGGGGAAAATGCTAGAGTCCATTATAAAAGATGTAATAGCAGAGCACTCGGAAAACAGTGACCGGATCAGACAAAGTCAACATGGATTTACAAAAGGTAAATCGTGCTTGACTAATCTACTGGAATTTTTTGAGGATGTAACTGGTAAAATAGATATGGGAGAACCAGTGGATGTGGTGTATTTGGACTTTCAGAAGGCTTTCGATAAGGTCCCACATAAGAGATTAGCGTGTAAAGTTAAGACACATGAGATTGGGGGCAAGGTATTGACTTGGATAGAGAACTGGTTGGCAGACAGGAAGCAAAGAGTTGGAATAAACGGGTGGCAGGCAGTGACTAGTGGGGTACCGCAGGGATCGGTCCTTGGACCCCAGTTATTCACAATATATATTAATGATCTAGACGAGGGAACTCGATGTAATACCTGCAGGGACAGGGTACTGAATTTGGATGATCAGCCATGATCTCATTGAATGGCGGAGCAAGCTCGAGGGACAGAATGGCCTACTCCTGCTCCGATCTTCTATGTTTCTATGTAAGTGCCCGCACTTTATATGCAAGCAGAGTGGGGAATCGCATCGAGACCCAAACCCATGATCCCTGCATCCTTTCCAGTAGAAGTCACTGGGTGGGGATGCCATGCCTGACACCCCCAGCCCCCCAGGAATGCATGAACTAGCAGCATGGAGGGGGTTGAAGATCAGTATCAGTGCATGCCCCGAGACCTTCCTGCTCACCATGATTGAATTCACCATGGGCGCAGTTTAACCGGCACCAGCTCTGCGATCTTGTCCAAGTGGCTATTCTTCATGGATGAGTAACTGATCATCATGACCATGTCCGATCCTCCCACTGCCCAATGTTGACCGAGGCGACCCACCATCCCGCACTAATTTTATTTTTCTGGATCTGGGCGGGCAGAGGTGTAGTCCATGATGACCCCGCCATTCTCTAAGGGGCCGGTCCCATTGGGGCACGTGTAGGCAAGCATCTTTAAATGAAGGAACAGTCTGCTGTGGTCCCACCATCAACATTCTTTGGACACAGGGCTGCATGTTAGGTCGAAGAATCCAACACTCAGAGTGGCCCGGAGCAGGAGGGGCCGGTGAGGGGCTGTCGGAGAGGATGGGGAGGGGCCGGTGAGGGGCTGTCTGAGCGGATGGGGAGGGGCTGCCGGAGCGGATGGGGATGGGCTGTCGGAGGGGCCAGGGAGGGGATGGGGAGGGGCTGTCGGAGCGGATGGGGAGGGGCTGTTGGAGGGGATGGGGAGGGGCCGTCGGAGGGGCCGGGGAGGGGATGGGGAGGGGCTGTCGGAGGGGCCGGGGAGGGGATGGGGAGGGGCTGTCGGAGGGGATGGGGAGGGGCTGTCGGAGGGGCCGGGGAGGGGCTGTCGGAGGGGATGGGGAGGGGCTGTCGGAGCGGATGGGGAGGGGCTGTCGGAGCGGATGGGGAGGGGCTGTCGGAGGGGATGGGGAGGGGCTGTCGGAGCGGATGGGGAGGGGCTGTCGGAGCGGATGGGGAGGGGCTGTCGGAGCGGATGGGGAGGGGCTGTCGGAGCGGATGGGGAGGGGCTGTCGGAGGGGATGGGGAGTGTGGTAAACCACTGTTATACCTGTCTGTATGTGTATGTGTATTCCACTAGGTACAGGTCTGGACATGCCTCGGCTGACTCCTCCCACTATTCCAGGTATATAAGTGACTACCTCCCAGTCCCTTAGTATTCTGGACGGGTCGACCACTCGAGACAAGACCTTCATTCTTTAGTTAATAAAAGCCTGGTCGTTACTCGCTTAACCTCAGTCTTTTGAGTAATTGATGGTGCATCAATTTTATTAACTAAATTTTTTATAACGGAGAAGATCCTCACACCAGCATGCCTGGACCTGGACAGTCGGGAAGCGGACGCTTCCACCAAGTTTGCTCACTGGCTCATGTGCTTCCAGGCATTCCTGACTGCCTCCACTGCGGTCGTAACGGATGCGAACAAACTGTCTGTCCTGATCTCCAAGGTGAGCCACCAAGTGTACTCAGTCATCCGGGACGCGACCTCGTACACAGCCGCCCTCCAGCTCCTCAAGACCAAGTACACGCGCCCTGTGAACGAAGTATACGCCAGGCACCTACTGGGGAGTCGCAAGCAACAACCTGGGGAATCGACTGAGGAATACCTCCAAGCTCTGTCCGTGCTTGGCCGGGCCTGTGGGTGTAAGGCGGTAACGCCCACTACGTACACAGAGGAACTGATCCGGGATGCCTTCGTAGCGGGCCACAGGTCCAACTACACCCGACAGCGACTGCTGGAGCAGAGTGACCTCACCCTCGACAAAGCCTCCGAAATTGCACTAACGCTGGACGCAGCCTACCGGGGCATGGATGCCTACTCCTCTGCACCGTGGACGCCGCGGGGAACGACAACCTGGGACACGGTAGGACAGCCCCATAGCACCGTGCCACCCCAGCCACAGCCCAACGACGGCCCAACTACCGCAGCAGTGTCCCAAAGCCAGACAGCAGTATCCCAAGGCCAGAAATGCTACTTCTGTGGCCAGGCCAAACACCCCAGAGCGCGCTGCCCGGCGAAGAATGCGACCTGCTCGGGCTGCGGGAAAAAGGGACACTACGCCAGCGTCTGCAAGGCCAAAGCCACCCCGAACGCCAGCAGCGCCGTGTGTGGGCCGCGCGAGCCGCCATCTTGGGCCCCCAACAGCGCCGCGTGTGGGCCGTGCGGGCCGCCATCTTGGGCCTCCCCAGCCATGTGCGAACCACCGCAGCAGCAGCCATCTTGGACGACTCCAGCCACATGGGAATCATGGACGCCGCCATCTTGGACACCAGCCGGGACGCAGCAGGCCGCCAACCCCCCCCCCCCATCTGATACCCGCAGCGACACACCGACCCCTACGCTGGCCTCTGTTACGCTGGACCAAACGAGACCGCACCAACTAGCTCGGTCCAAAATGGACGTTAAGGTAAACGGCCATGCAATAAACTGCCTTTTTGACTCCGGGAGCACAGAGAGCTTCATCCACCCCGACACGGTGCGGCGTTGCACTCTCCCAGTCCTGCCTGCGCACCAGCGGATTTCTATGGCCTCCGAGTCCCAGTCAGCGGACATTGGCGGCTACTGCGTGGTGACACTAGTAGTAGACGGGACTGTGTTCAATAATTTTAAACTCCTGGTCCTGCCCGACCTCTGCGCTGCCGTTCTACTGGGGTTGGATTTCCAGTGCCACCTCAAAAGCGTTACGATGGCGTACAGTGGCCCCCTCCCCCCACTCACAGTCCGCAGCCAGCAGCCTCCAAATTGCCCGCCGTGCACCAGATGCAACCTCTCCACACTCAGAGTCCCACCCCGCCCACTGTTTGCTAACCTCACCCCTGACTGTAAGCCCATCGCCACAAAGAGCAGGCGATACAGTGCCGGGGACAGGGTTTTCATCAAAACCGAAGTGGAGCGGCTCCTGAAGGAGGGGATTATTGAGGACAGCTCCAGCCCCTGGCGAGCCCAGGTTGTGGTCGTTAAGACCGGCGAAAAACAACGCCTAGTCATCGACTACAGCCAAACAATAAACCGCTACACCCTGCTGGACGCCTACCCACTCCCCCGCATAGCTGACATGGTCAACCTGATCGCGCAGTATCGCGTCTTTTCGACCATTGACCTGAAATCAGCGTACCACCAGCTCCCCATCTGCCCTGAAGACCGCCAGTATACTGCTTTTGAGGCAAACGGCCGCCTCTATCACTTCCTTAGGGTTCCCTTTGGCGTTACCAACGGGGTCTCCGTCTTCCAAAGGGAGATGGACCGGATGGTCGATCAAAACGCGCTGCAGGCCACTTTCCCTTACCTAGACAATGTGACCATCTGCGGCCATGACTTGCAGGACCATGACGCAAACCTCGAGAAATTCCTCCACACCGCCCAACTCCTGAACCTGACATATAACAAGGAGAAGTGCATATTCCGCACAGACCGCCTCGCCATCCTTGGCTGTGTTGTGGAACACGGGGTCATCGGTCCCGACCCGGACCGGATGCGTCCCCTTATGGAACTCCCACTGCCCCACTGCCTAAAAGCTCTGAAGAGGTGCCTAGGGTTTTTTTTCCTACTACGCTCAGTGGGTCCCCTACTATGCAGACAAAGCCCGTCCGCTGATCAAGTCCACCTCTTTTCCCCTGACGGCAGAGGCCCGCTTGGCCTTCCACCGTATCAAGGAGGACATTGCCAAAGCCACCATGCATGCAGTGGACGAATCCATCCCCTTCCAGGTGGAAAGCGACGTGTCCGACTTTGCCCTAGCCGCCACCCTTAATCAGGCGGGGAGACCTGTGGCCTTCTTCTCACGAACCCTCCAGGGCCCGGAGACCAGACACTCCGCGGTCGAGATGGAGGCCCAGGCCATTGTGGAGGCTGTGCACCATTGGAGGCACTACCTGGCCGGAAAACGATTTACCCTGCTCACTGACCAGCGTTCAGTTGCTTTTATGTTCAACAACAAGCAGAGGGGCAAAATCAAAAATGACAAGATCTTGAGGTGGAGAATCGAACTTTCCACCTACAATTATGAGATCTTGAACCCCCAGATGCCCTATCGCGTGGCACCTGTGCCAGCGCGCAGATTGATAGGCTGAGGGCCCTCCACAATGACCTCTGCCACCCGGGGGTCACCAGGTTCTTCCACTTCATCAAGGCCCGCAACCTGCCTTACTCCATCGAGGAGGTCAGGACCATGACCAAGAACTGCCAAGTCTGCGCTGAGTGCAAACCGCACTTTTATAGACCAGACAGAGCCCACCTGATAAAAGCCACTCACCCTTTCGAACGCCTGAGCGTCGATTTTAAAGGGCCTCTCCCCTCCTCCGACCGCAATGTGTACTTCCTCAACATCATTGATGAGTACTCCCGTTTCCCGTTCGCTATCCCCTGCCCGGACATGACCAGTGCCACGGTCATTAAATGTCTGAACAGCCTCTTCACCCTGTTCGGTTTCCCCAGCTATATCCATAGCGACCGGGGCTCATCGTTTATGAGCGATGAACTCCGCCAGTACCTGCTTGCTAGGGGTATAGCCACAAGCAGGACCACCAGTTACAACCCCCGGGGGAACGGACAGGTGGAAAGAGAGAATGCAACAGTTTGGAAGGCCGCCCTACTAGCCTTAAAGTCTAGGGGCCTTCCGACCTCCCGCTGGCAGGAGGTGCTACCCGATGCGCTCCACTCGATTCGGTCACTGCTCTGCACTGCCACCAATGCCACCCCTCACGAGAAAATGTTTGTCTTCCCAAGGAAGTCCACATCGGGGACATCGTTACCGCCATGGCTGACGTCCCCAGGGCCGGTACTACTGAGAAGACACGTGAGGACCAATAACACGGACCCCCTGGTCGAGAGGGTCGACCTCCTCCACGCCAACCCCCAGTACGCTTACATTGCGTACCCGGACGGGCGGGAGGACACAGTCTCCATACGAGACCTCGCACCCTCGGGGACCGCTGTAACCCACTACCCATTACCACCCCCCCCCCCACGACCCGATATCCAACCCCAGCAGCCGGCACGCCTGAGCCCGTCACCCACGAGGACTACACTCCAGTGCACCAGCCTACACGGGACGCGACGCCGGAAGCTCCACCACCCCTGCCGTCGCCACGTCGATCACAGCGGCAGATAAGACCGCCGGAGAGACTCCAATACACGAACTTTTAAATACACTTCACCCCGCCGGACTCATTTTTAAACAAGGGGTGAATGTGGTAAACCACTGTTATACCTGTCTGTGTCTGTATGTGTATTCCACTAGGTACAGGTCTGGACATGCCTCGGCTGACTCCTCCCACTATTCCAGGTATATAAGTGACTACCTCCCAGTCCCTTAGTATTCTGGACGGGTCGACCACTCAAGACAAGACCTTCATTCTTTAGTTAATAAAAGCCTGGTTGTTACTCGCTTAACCTCAGTCTTTGGAGTAATTGATGGCGCATCAGGGAGGGGCTGTCGGAGGGGATGGGGAGGGGCTGTCGGAGGGGATGTCAGAGGGGCCGGTGAGGGGCTGTGTCCAGTCTCGCATTGAAAGAACCATTGGAGCTCCATAACTGTGATTGGTACCATCAGGTGAGTGGGCGTGGTGAGGTAGTGGCTGAAGCTGACCCAGGTGAAGGTCTATCTGTCAGGATGACCGTGCTCCTGGAACCCCCTCCCCCAGCATCACACTCATGATTATAGATGGGCAAGAAGTGTGCAACAGCAGTTCGGCCTCCTGGGCCAATACCTGGGACACCTGTTGATCCAGCTGTAGGGATAGGAAGACCACCTCAGTCCCCAGATGCACAGCGCTCACCACGGGAGGATGCAGCACCTGGAAGGAAAGGTAGGTTAGCGTCCAGAACGCACGTCAGACTTTGTTACCAAATGAAAGTACAAAACTGTTAAGGGATTAAAATTTGAACTGTTAAGGCACTAAAATTTGAGCAATTGATTTGACGTGTGTGGAGGGCATGTTTTGGTGTGGTGTGGGGAAGCAGTTTCAGAGGGGAGGAATGGGATTTGTGGTGTAGTAAGGTCGGTGTATTTGGGTGCGAAGTGACGACTTTTTAATGCTTTGGGTGGGCAGGGTCCTTGGAATGTGGTTCTAGAAAGTACAAAGGTGCTTTTGCGACGAGATGTTCTGGCTCTTTCTGTCCTTGCTCCCATCTCCTCACCACAGTGACCGCTCTCCTCCACCTGTCCAATACTGGTGCCTTGTTATGTGGCAAAGACACATCTTCATCTGAGCTATCTTGTGACTTGGTGCAGCTTAATGAAAGGCCAAGATTAGTATTTATATAACAATAGAAAATGGTGGAATGCACAGCAAGCCAGTCAGCGTCTGAAAGAGAAAGACCGATTAAGGATTTAGGTTGACCCCTTTCTTTCTCTTTCAGATACTGAAAGAAAAAAATTCTCGTTTGTACAGCGCTTCACACAACCACCGGATGTCCCAAAGCACTTTACAGTCAATGAAGTACTTTTGAAGTGTAGTCACTGTTGTAATGTAGGAAACGCAGCAGCCAATTTGCGCACAGCAAGCTTCCACAAACAGCAATGTGATAATGACCAGATCATCTGTTTTTAGTGATGTTGATTGAGGGATAAACATTGGCCAGGACGCCGGAGAGAACTCCCCTGCTCTTCTTCAAAATAGTGCCGTGGGATCTTTTACTTCCACCTGAGAGGGCAGACGGGGCCTCGGTTTAATGTCTCATCTGAAAGTGGCACCTCAGATAGTGCAGCGCTCCCTCAGCTCTGCACTGGAGTGTCAGCCTAGATAAGAACATAAGAAGTAGGTGCAGGAGTCGGCCACTCGGCCCCTCGAGCCTGCTCCGCCATTCAATAAGATCATGGCTGATCTTCTACCTCAACTCCACTTTCCTGCACTATCCCCATATCCCTTGATTCACTTAATATCCAAAACTTTATCGATCTCTGTCTCCACAGTCCTCTGCGGTAGAGAATTCCAAAGATTCACCACCCTCTGAATGAAGAAATTTCTCCTCATTTCAGTCCTAAATGGCTGACCCCTTATTCTGAGGCTGTGACCCCTGGTTCTATACTCCCCGGCCAGGGGAAACATCCTCCCTGCATCTACCCTGTCAAGCCCTGTAAGAATTTTGTATGTTTCGATGAGCTCACCTCTCATTCTTCTAAACTCTAGAGAATATTGGCCTAGTCTACTCAATCTCTCCTCATAGGACACTCGCCCCATCCCAGTAATCAGTCTGGTGAACCTTCGTTGCACTCCCTCTTTGGCAAGTATATCCTTCCTTAGGTAAGGAGACGAAAATTGTAAACAATCTGTGGAATTTTGGAACATGACAACCAATGCATCCACTATCTCTATAGCCCCCTTGACATGAATCTTGCCATTCATGTGGAAATGACTTATGAAATAATACTGGGTGGCATGCTGGTGGCACTGTCCAGGGAGAGTATAAATACTCGGGCATGGGCCCAGCTTGCTCAGGACATTCTTCAACAGGAACTAGTGAAGGACACAACTAGATCTCCATGTTGTAAAACAGTTGATTAAAGCTTTGTTTGACGCTTAGACCAAGTGCCTAGTAGTTTTCTTACGTCAATTTAATCAACTGGAACTTGCTCCACGCTCTTGAGTGGTTTTGGGAACAGACGGCTACGACTCAAACGGTAGAAGGGAACCAGACGAAGTAATCAATCCATCATGGAGAAACTACTCAGACCCGCCCGTCTTGACCTGGACCCGAATTCACCTACAACTGCTAAGGTATGGAAACACTGGTATCGTTCCTTCGGCAACTTCCTCGGGGCTTGTGGTGAGAATGTTCCTGATAAGCTACAAATGCTTGCCAATTATGTATCTCCTCATATGTTTGACTATATCGAAGACTGTGTAGACTATGACTCCGCTATCCAAATACTGCAGCAACTATATGTTAAGACCCCAAACGAAATTTTTGCTCGGCACTTACTGACCACAACTCGACAACAACCCGGGGTATCACTTGACGAATTCCTTCAAAAGCTTCACAGGCTCAGCAAAGACTGTAATCTCAAAGCTGTCTCAGCTGAGCAGTACCAGAAGGAATTAATTTGTGATTCTTTTATTAATGGAATTGCATCTCCCTTCATACGCCAGCGTCTGTTGGGAGAATAGAACCCTCGAGTTACAAGCTGCCTATGACCAGGCATATTCTCTGGACTTAGCAAAAAAAATGCAGATGCCTATCTTGTACCACGTGCACGGACTGCTGCTATCACTTTTAGTGACTCCTCCGATAAGCCTCAGGCGGAAGCCCTCACTGATGACAACTCTATCCTAACTGACGATGACCCTACCCTAGCGGCATCTTGGCAATCTAAAAAGAAGTGTTTCTTCTGTGGAGGTGCATTTCACTATAGGAAATTTTGTCCTGCCCGTAATGCAATCTGCAATCATTGCAGTAAGAAAGGTCACTTTTTTAAAGTATGTCAGTCAAGAGCCTCTTCTAGGGTTACAGCTGCCAAGTATAAAACTGCTCCTTCCCCAAGAGCCACTACTAATGTTACAGCTGTCATCTATAAAACTGCTCCTCCCCCAAGAGCCACTACTAATGTTACAGCTGTCAAGTATAAAACTGCACCTCCTCCCATCACAGACATTTTTTCCCCAAAGCCTGTCCCATGCAGCCACGAAGGTTTCGGTAAATGGACACATTTTGAGTGCACTAATCGACTCATGTAGCTCTGACAGCTTCATCAGTGAGCAGGCTGTCAGTAAGTTAAAACTGCGTATTTACCTCTCGGACAGGGAAATTGCAATGGCTCTGATGACACTGACCACCAACTCTTCCGGCTTTTGTCTTGTCGACCTTATTCGCAGTGGCCGCACCCGGCTTGGGGTGCTCAAAAACCTATGCAGTGATGTGCTCCTGGGACAGAATTTCCAGAAGCAACACAAAAGACTCACTTTTGAGTTTGGAGGGTCAAACCCGGAGCTTACTATTTCCAAAGTACCGTTTTGTGCACTTTTGGCGGCTTCGCTCGACAAGCCCTCCTTGTTTGCCAATCATTCCCCCTGATGTAAGCCCATAGTCACTAAATCATGACGTTTCAGCCAAGATGATCGATCCTTTATCGAGGCAGAAATCTCTCGCCTTCTAGCTGACGGTATCATTGAGCCATGTTCATCTTCCTGGCGGGCTCAAGTCGTCGTTATTAAAAATCCTCTGAAGCAACACAAGAAACGTCTTTGCATCGATTACTCGCAAACTATTAACCAGTATACCGACCTGGATGCCTACCCACTACCACGCATCGATGACATGGTCAATAACCTTGCCAACTACAGGGTATTTTCAACTTTTGGCTTAAAGAGCGCACATCATCAAGTACCGTTAAAGGACTCTGACAAGAAGTATAAGGCCTTTGAGGCTGATGGTCGGCTTTACCAGTTTTGTTGCCTTCCATTTGGGGTCACCAATAGGGTGGCTGTCTTTCAATGGGCAATGGATAGCCTAGTCAAACAGGAGAACTTAACGGACACTTTTCCATATCTGGATAATATCACCATTGCTGGTCATGACCAGAAGGAGCATGATGCCAACCTCCAGAAATTTCTTGGCGTTCTCCATCGTCGCAACTTAACCTTAAATGAGTCCAAATCTGTGAAATCAGTACCATCAGTCAACATCCTTGGCTACTGGGTGGGCAACGGTGTCATCAAACCGGATCCGGAGCGACTTCGTCCGCTTCAGGAGCTCCCTCCCCCTACGAATCTCGGCTCTCTTCGTCGGGCACTCGGCATGTTCGCCTATTATGCGAAGTGGATGCCCCACTTCTCCGACAAGATCCAGCCCCTGCTTCACGCAAAGTCATTTCCATTGGAGGCAACGGCTATTTCAGCTTTCAACCTCCTCAAGCAGCAACTGGAAAAAGCCACACTTCGTTCCATCGATGAAAATTTCCCTTTTGTGGTCGAGTGCGATGCATCGGAGGTGGCGATCTCGGCTACCTTGAATCAAAGTGGTCGACCCGTTGCATTTCTGTCCAGAACTTTGCGGGGTAGCGAGCTCCATTATCCTCCTGTCGAGAAGGAGACTACGGCTATCATCAAAGCAGTACGTAAATGGAGTCATTTTCTCGCTCGTCGCCATTTCACGCTTATAACTGATCAGCGCTCCGTGGCCTTTATGCTGGATAACCAGAAGCGCACTAAGGTCAAGAATAACAAGATACAGCTCTGGAGAATGGAATTGGCCGCCTTTGGCTACACCATACATTATCGACACGGCAAAGATAATGTGGCCCCGGATACCCTCACGCGTGCATTCTGCTCTTCCATGTCAACTTCGACTCTGGTGGATCTTCATACTGACTTATGCCATCCTGGCGTTACCCGTATGTTACACTTTGTGCGATCTAAAAATCTCCCATTTTCTACGGAAGACGTGAAAAGAACATGCTCCAGTTGCAGAATTTGCGCGGAATTAAAACCGCAATTCTTCTGTCCGTCGGATGGCTCACTCATACATGCTACACAGCCTATGCAGCGACTCAGCATTGACTTTAAAGGGCCACTGCCTTCTTCAACGCAAAACACCTACTTGCTTACTATGGTGGACGAATATTCACGCTTTCCCTTTGCTTTCCCCTGTCCCAATATGCTTACTTCCACGGTGATCAAATGCCTTGATCAGGTCTTTTCCCTTTGCGGTATGGCCAATTTCATCCACTCTGATCGGGGTCCCTCCTTCATGTCAAGCGAACTCAAAAGTTACCTTTCCCAACGGGGAATCGCCACAAGTAAAACAACACCGTATCATCCTACTGGAAACGGACAGGTTGAGAGATACAACGTTATCATTTGGAACGCTGTTCGTCTTGCACTGAGGTCACACAACCTATCAGACCAGCAGTGGGAAACTATGCTCCCTGAGACGTTGCATTCCATCAGGTCTCTTCTTTCTACATCCACCAATGTTACTCCTCACGAACGATTCTTCGGGTTCCAGCGTCGCTCCACTCATGGGACGTCCCTACCATCATGGTTGGCAGCTCCTGGCCCCATGCTGCTCCGAAGATTCATCCGATCCATAAGAACATAAGAAGTAGGAGCAGGAGTAGGCCATACGGCCCCTCGGGCCTGCTCCGCCATTCAATAGGATCATGGCTGATCCGAATCTAGACTCACGTCCACTTCCCTGCCCACTCCCCGTAACCCCTAATTCCCTTATCTGCTAGGAAACTGTCTATCTCCATTTTAAATTTATTTAATGTTGCAGCTTTCACAGCTCTCTGGGGTAGCAAATTCCATAGATAATAATAATAATCAACTTTATTGTCATTGTTAGTGCACAAGTGCAGTACAACGAAATGTAAGCTTGCGGCTCCCGAGAGTGTACATTTTGATTAATACATTTAACATTCATTTGACTTGTAACATAAACATAAACATAATAAAGTGCATTGGCAGATGTGCAGGCTTTAGAGATTTACTACCCTCTGAGTGAAGAAGTTTCTCCGCATCTCAGTTTTGAAAGGGCAGCCCCTTATTCTTAGATTATGCCCCCTAGTTCTCGTCTCACCCATCAGTGGAAACATCCTCCCCGCATCCACCCAATCAAGCCCCCTCACAATCTTATATGTTTCGATAAGATCGCCTCTCATTCTTCTGAACTCCAATGAGTAGAGTCCCAACCTACTCAACCTTTCCTCATACGTCAACCCCCTCATCTCCGGAATCAACCGAGTGAACCTTCTCTGAACCGCCTCGAGAGCAAGTATATCTTTTCTTAAATATGGAAACCAAAACTGCACGCAGTATTCCAGGTGTGGCCTCACCAATACCCTGTATAACTGCAGCAAGACTTCCCTGTTTTTATACTCCATCCCCCTTACAATAAAAGCCAAGATTCCATTGGCCTTCCTGATCACCTGCTGCACCTGCATACTAACTTTTTGTGTTTCATGCACCAGGACCCCCAGATCCCTTTGTACTGTAGCACTTTGCAGTTTCTCTCCATTTAGATAATAACTTGCTCTTTGATTTTTTCTGCCAAAGTGCATAACCTCACACTTTCCAACATTATATTGCATCTGCCAAATCTCTGCCCACTCCTATGTCCTTTTGCAGGTTTTTTATGTCCTCCTCACTCATTGCTTTCCCTCCCATCTTTGTATCGTCGGCAAACTTGGATACGTTGCACTCGGTCCCTTCCTCCAAATCGTTAATATAGATTGTAAAGAGTTGGGGTCCCAGCACTGACCCATGCGGAACACCACTAGTTACTGATTGCCAGCCCGAGAATGAACCATTTCTCCCATCTCTTTGTTTTCTGTTAGATAGCCAATCTTCCACCCATGCCAGAATATTACCCCCAATCCCGTGATTTCTTATCTTGATCAGTAATCTTTTGTGTGGAACCTTGTCAAATGCCTTTTGGAAGTCCAAATACACTACATCCACTGGTTCCCCTTTATCCACCCTGTATGTTACATCCTCAAAGAATTCGAGCAAATTTGTCAAACATGACTTCCCCTTCATAAAACCATGCTGACTCTGTCCTATTAAATTATGTTTATCCAAATGCTCTGTTACTGTTTCCCTAATAATTGTAGTGTCCATGTGTTGATAAAGACACTGAAGACAGGAGTTGGTTCATAGGTATTTACTAAGCAAAGTCTGGGGGGGGGGGTTCTAAAGGATATACACAATATACAGGCTTATATAGCCCGAGTGGCAATTACCGGCATTACAGCACACCTGGGGCTCTTAAAGGCACATACACTACAATTCCTCCCCTTTTAGCTAACCAGTACATCATATTTTAAGTAATTATTAATTACATGTTATAAGCAAAATAATATACATTGCTGTAGTTAATTAATTATAAGTCAGTCTCTCAGGAGGCTTCCTGACTCGGTCCGGATAATGCCTTGGGGGTGTAGTAGTTTCTGGTGGTGTAGTAGGTTCTTTTGGCAAGGCTGATTCAGCTTGAATGCCAGTGTCGGGTTCATCGGGTTCCAGTATCGCCGGATCGGAGGTAGATATGGGTATCTCTACTTCATCGTTAGACGTACAGAGTTGTGGTGTAGGTTGTCCCTTTTCAGATGACTTTATGATTTGGTCAGCATGGCGCCTTATTATGCTTTCTCCGATGTCCACGGTATACATCAGTGGTCCTAGTCGTGTGCAGATAGTTCCAGGCTGCCATTTCTCGGTACGGTAGTCCCGGGCCAAAACTTGTTGACCTATCTGGAAGGTTCTAGTTGGCCTTTCATTCATGCCTTGAAACTGCCGGTTCTCCACATCCCTTCTGATGTTGGGCTTGACCAACTCCAGCCGGCATCTTAGGTTTCTATTGAAGAACATCATGGCGGGAGTTTGGTTGGTAACCATATGTGTTGCATTCCTGTATGCGAATAAGAAGTTATCCACCTTGTGCTGAAGTTTTATGTCTTCATTACCCATGGCCTTTATGGCTTTCTTGAAGGTCTGGACAAACCTTTCAGCCAATCCATTGGTGGCGGGATGGTATGGGGCGGACGTGTAGTGCTTAACCCCATTGTTTTTTAAGAACTTTCTGAATTCTTCGGACACAAATTGCGGTCCATTATCAGAACAGATCTGTTCCGGCAGCCCATTCCTGGCAAATATGGTCCTTAATACTGTGATGGTTTTTTCCGTGGTGGTGGAGGACATCTTTATTACCTCCGGCCACTTGGAGTGTGCATCAACCGCGATTAAGAACATTGAGTCCATAAATGGACCAGCAAAGTCGATGTGTACCCTTTGCCAGGGAGATGAGGGCCACTCCCATGGATGTAGAGGGGCTTGTGGTGGAGCGTTTTGGACCTTCTGGCATCCTAGGCAGCTCTTGGTCATTTCTTCGATGTCTCCATCGATACCTGGCCACCATACAAACGCCCTGGCTAGATTCTTCATTTTCACTCCACCCAGATGCCCCCCGTGAAGCTCCTTTAGCACTTTATCCTGGAGTTTGGGTGGAATCACCACTCTGGATCCACACATCAAGGTTCCTCGGCACACTGACAGCTGTTCTCTTCTTTGCGAGAATGCTGGCAACAGTGGTTCGCCATGTGCTGGCCATCCCTTCACTGTTAAATCATAGACCCGTGAAAGAGTCGGGTCATTTCTCGTTTCCCTTTCAATGGCAGAATTTGTTACTGCTAGACATTCCGCTATGGTAGAGTGGAACATCTCCATTGGGTCTACTGTAGGTGCCTCTTCTACCGTTGGCAACGGTAGGCACGATAAACCGTCAGCATTCCCATGCTGTTTTGACCCTTTGTATTCTATGTTGTATTGGTGTGCCCCTAGAAAAAGGGACCACCTCTGTAGCCTTTGCGCTGTCATAATGGGAACACCCTGTGGTAAACCACTGTTTGTATTCCACTGTGTACATGCCTGGACATGCCTCGGCTGACTCCTCCCACAAGTCCTAGTATAAAGGTGACTGCTCCCCAGCCCTTTGTATTTCTGGACCGGTCGACCACTCGAGGCAGACCTTCATTCTTTTGTTAATAAAAGCCTTTAGTTACTCTCTTAACTCTCAGTCTTTTATGAGTAATTGATAGCGCATCAATTTTATTAACAAAATTTTTATAATGGAGAAGATCCTCACACCAGCATGCCTGGACTTAGATCATCGGGAGGCGGACTCATCCACCAAGTTTACTCACTGGCTTAAGTGTTTCGAAAAATTCCTGACCGCCTCCGCAGCAATCAAATCGGACGAGGACAAACTGGATGTCCTGACCTCCAAAGTGAACCACCGAGTGTACTCGGTCATCCAAGACGCGACCTCGTACGCGGACGCTATCAAGCTCCTCAAGGACCAGTACACACGCCCAGTGAACGAAGTGTACGCCAGGCACCTTCTGGGGAGTCGTAAACAACAACCTGGGGAATCGACCGTGGAATACCTTCAGGCACTGTCTGTGCTTGGCCGGGCCTGTGGTTGTAAGGATGTAAAGGCCGCCGTGTACACAGAGGAACTTATCCAGGACGCTTTTGTAGCGGGCCACAGATCCAATTACACCCGACAGCAACTGTTGGAGCAGAGTGACCTCGACCTCAACAAGGCCTCTGAACTCGCACTATCATTGGATGCAGCCTACCGGGGCATGGATGCCTACTCCTCTGCACCGTGGACGCCGCGGGGAATGACAGCCTGGGACACGGTAGGACCGCCTCATAGCGCCGTGCCACCCCAGCCACACCCCAGCAACGGCCCAACTACCGCAGCAGTGTCCCAAGGCCAGACAGCAGTGCCCCAAGGCCAGAAATGCTACTTCTGTGGCCAGGCAAAACACCCCAGAGCGCGCTGCCCGGCGAAAAACGTGATCTGCTCGGGCTGCGGGAAGAAGGGACACTACGCTAACGTCTGCAGGGTCAAAGCCACCCCGAACCCCAGCAGCGCCGCGTGTGGGCCATGCGGGCCGCCATCTTGGGCCTCCCCGGCCATGTGCGAACCACCGGTACAGCAGCCATTTTGGACGCCTCCAGCCACATGGGGATCATGGACGCCGCCATCTGGGACGACAGCCGGAACGCAGCAGGCCCCCAACACCGCCTCATCTGATACCCGCAGCGACACACCGACCCCTACGCTGGCATCCGTTACACTGGACCAAGCGAGACCGCACCAGCTGGCCAGTTCCACAATGGACATTAAGGTAAATGGCCACGATACAATCTGCCTTTTTGACTCTGGGAGCACGGAGAGCTTCATCCACCCCGACACGGTGCGGCGTTGCTCTCTCCCAGTCCTGCCTGCGCACCAGCGGATTTCTATGGCCTCCGAGTCCCAGTCGGCGGACATCGGCGGCTACTGCGTAGTGACACTCGTAGACGGGACTGTGTACGATCATTTTAAACTTCTGGTCCTGCCCGACCTCTGCGCTGCCGTCCTGCTGGGGTTAGATTTTCAGTGCCACCTTAAAAGTGTTACGATGGCGTACGGTGGACCCCTACCCCCACTCACAGTCCGCAGCCAGCAGCTCCCAAATTGCCCGCCGCGCACCAGGTGCAACCTCTCCACGCTCAGAGTCACCCCCCCCCCCACTGTTTGCTAACCTCACCCCCGACTGTAAGCCCATCGCCACAAAGAGCAGGCGATACAGTGCCGGGGACAGGGTTTTCATTAAAACCGAAGTGGAGCGGCTCCTGAAGGAAGGGATTATTGAGGGCAGCACCAGCCCCTGGCGAGCCCAGGTTGTGGTCGTTAAGACCGGCGAGAAGCAGCGCCTGGTCATCGACTACAGCCAGACAATAAATCGCTACACCCTGCTGGACGCCTACCCACTCCCCCGCATAGCTGATATGGTCAACCAGATCGCGCAGTACCGCGTCTTCTCGACCATTGACCTGAAATCAGCGTACCACCAGCTCCCTATCCGCCCTGAGGACCGCCAGTATACTGCCTTTGAGGCAAACGGCCGCCTCTACCACTTCCTTAGGGTTCCCTTTGGCGTCACCAACGGGGTCTCCGTCTTCCAAAGGGAGATGGACCGGATGGTAGATCAAAATGCGTTGCAGGCCACTTTCCCATATCTGGACAATGTGACCATCTGCGGCCGTGACTTGCAGGACCATGACGCAAACCTCGAAAAATTCCTCCGCACCGCCCAACTCCTGAACCTGACATATAACAAGGAGAAGTGCATATTCCGCACAAACCGCCTCGCCATCCTTGGCTGTGTTGTGGAACACGGAGTCATCGGCCCCGACCCCGACCGGATGCGTCCCCTTATGGAACTCCCACTGCCCCACTGCCTCAAGGCCCTGAAGAGGTGCCTAGGGTTTTTCTCCTATTATGCCCAGTGGGTCCCCTACTATGCGGACAAGGCCCATCCGCTGATCAAGTCCACCTCTTTTCCCTTGACGGCAGAGGCCCGCTTAGCCTTCCACCGTATCAAGGAAGACATTGCCAAAGCCTCCATGCACGCAGTGGACGAATCCATCCCCTTCCAGGTGGAAAGCGACGCGTCCGACTTTGCCCTGGCCGCTACCCTCAATCAGGCGGGGAGACCCGTGGCCTTCTTTTCACGAACCCTCCAAGGCCCGGAGACCAGACACTCCGCTGTTGAGAAGGAGGCCCAGGCGATTGTGGAGGCTGTGCGTCATTGGAGGCACTACCTGGCCGGAAAACGATTTACCCTGCTCACTGACCAACGTTCAGTTGCTTTCATGTTTAACAACAAGCAGAGGGGCAAAATCAAAAATGACAAGATCTTGAGGTGGAGAATCGAACTTTCCACCTACAATTACGAGATCTTGTACCGGCCCGGGAAGCTCAATGAACCCCCGGATGCGCTATCGCTTGGCACCTGCGCCAGCGCGCAGATCGATAGACTGCGGGCCCTCCACAATGACCTCTGCCACCCGGGGGTCACCAGGTTCTTCTACTTCATCAAGGCCCGCAACCTGCCTTACTCTATTGAGGAGGTCAGGACCATGACCAGGAACTGCCAAGTCTGCGCTGAGTGCAAACCGCACTTTTATAGACCAGACAGGGCCCACCTGATAAAAGCCACTCGCCCCTTCGAGCGCCTGAGCGTTGATTTTAAAGGGCCTCTCCCCTCCTCCGACCGCAATGTGTACTTCCTCAATATTATTGATGAGTACTCCCGTTTCCCGTTCGCCATCCCCTGCCCGGACATGACCAGTGCCACGGTCATTAAATGTCTGAACGACCTCTTCACCCTGTTCGGTTTCCCCAGCTATATCCATAGCGACCGGGGCTCATCGTTTATGAGCGACGAACTCCGTCAGTACCTGCTAACTAGGGGTATTGCCACAAGCAGGACCACCAGTTACAACCCCCGGGGGAACGGACAGATGGAAAGAGAAAATGCGACAGTTTGGAAGGCCGCCCTGCTAGCCTTAAAGTCTAGGGGCCTTCCAACCTCCCGCTGGCAGGATGTGCTCCCCGATGCGCTCCACTCTATTCGGTCACTGCTCTGCACTGCCACTAACGCCACCCCTCATGAGAAAATGTTTGTCTCCCCAAGGAAGTCCACATCGGGGACATCGCTACCGCCATGGCTGACGTCCCCAGGGCCGGTCCTACCGAGAAGGCATGTGAGGACCCATAAAACGGACCCCCTGGTCGAGAGGGTCGACCTCCTCCACGCCAACCCCCAGTATGCTTACATTGCATACCCGGACGGGCGGGAGGACACAGCCTCCATAAGAGACCTTGCACCCTCGGGGGCCGCAGTAATCCACTACTCACTACCACCCCCCCCCCACGATCCGATATCCAGCCCCAGCAGACGGCAGGCCTGGGCCCCGCGTCCCGCTCGACATCTACGAGGACGACACGCCTGTGCCACAGCCCACGCAGGACTCGACGCCGGAAGCTCCACTACCCCTGCCGTCGCCACGCCGATCACAGCGGCAGACAAGACCTCCGGAGAGACTCCAATACACTAACTTTTAATACACTTCACCCCGCCGGACTCAATTTTAAACAAGGGGTGAATGTGGTAAACCACTGTTTGTATTCCACTGTGTACATGCCTGGACATGCCTCGGCTGACTCCTCCCACAAGTCCTAGTATAAAGGTGACTGCTCCCCAGCCCTTTGTATTTCTGGACCGGTCGACCACTCGAGGCAGACCTTCATTCTTTTGTTAATAAAAGCCTTTAGTTACTCTCTTAACTCTCAGTCTTTTATGAGTAATTGATAGCGCATCACACCTTTGTTATGGTTGAATATGGAGATGAGGGGTTGATGGCCAGTCAACAAGGTAAATTTTTGTCCGTGTAGGTAATGGTTGAATTTCTTTACTCCCCATACCAGGCTGAGTGCTTCCCTGTCGATTTGGGCATAGTTACGCTCAGCTGAGTTCAATGAGCGTGATGCAAAAGCTATCGGCCGTTCCGAGCCATCAGGGAATTTATGCGATAATACTGCTCCTATGCCGTAAGGGGATGCATCGCACGCCAGTCTGATTGGCAGTGATGGGTTGTAATGAGCCAAAACTTCTTTGGATGTGTTTAAGTCTTTGCATTTATGGAAGGCACGTTTGCAGTCTTCGTTCCATTTCCAAATTACTCCTGTTTGTAGCAGTTCATTAAGAGGGTGTAGAAGAGTTGATAAGTTCGGTAAAAATTTATGATAGTAATTTATTAATCCCAGGAACGACCTTAATTGTGAAACATTTTCAGGTGCTGGGGCTTTTATGACCGCTTCAATTTTTTCACGTGACTTATGCAACCCTTCCTTATTTATTATGTGGCCGCAATATGATATTTGATTTCGGAAAAATTCGCACTTGGGGCGATTTGCTCGTAGGCCCCGTTCTCTCAGCCTAGTGAGCACCTGCTCTAAATTGGCAAGGTGCTCGTTGTCGTTTTCTCCTGTTACAAGGATGTCGTCTAGGTAGCATTGAGTCCCCGGAATCCCTTGGAGGACTTGCTCCATAGCTCTTTGCCAGATAGCTGGAGCGGATGCTACTCCGAAAACCAGTCGATTGTACTGGTACAGACCTTTGTGTGTATTTATCGTGAGATATTTTTTTAGAGGCCTCTTCAACCTCCATCTGTAGATATGCCTGTGCCAAGTGAATTTTGGTGAAATGTTTCCCTCCGGATAGTGAGGCGAAAATATCTTCTATCCTCGGAAGAGGATACTGTACCGTGTGAAGGACCAGGTTTACAGTCACCTTGAAGTCTCCACAGATGCGAATTTTTCTCTGTTCTTCAGATTTATCATTCTTCAATGCTTTCTTCATGACTGGGATGATGGGTGTTGCCCACTCGCTCCAATCTATTTTAGATAATACGCCTGCCTTTTCCAAATTCTCCAGCTCTGCCTCGACTGCTGGACGAATTGCGTATGGCACCGGTCTTGCCTTAAAAAACTTGGGAATTGCTGCATCTTCCACTTTTATTGAGGCGGTGATGCCTTTCAAGGTTCCTAGTTTCTCTTGAAACACTTCCTTGGCGTTGGCCAAGATGTCTTTTAATCGTTCAGGTATGAAGTCATCATCATTTTTTTCCTTACTGGTCACCGTCAGTGCCTGAATGGAATGCCAGTCTAAACGTATTTTTCTGATCCATTCACGTCCCAACAGCGGTGGACCACCATCTTGTAGAACGTATAAATACAACTTCGGTATTTCCTTGCCGTTGTATACAACAGGCACCCTTATTTTTCCTTTGGGGTATACTTTCTGCCCCGTATATGTTTTCAAGATAATGGATGTGTCTTTTAAAGGTATATGCGGAAATAGCCGCTCGTAATCCCGTCGATTTATGACGGTCAGAGCTGATCCTGTATCTAGCTCCATTTTAACTGGGGACCCTGCTATTGTGAGGGTAACCCAAATGGTCTGGTAATCTTCTTTGGCAATTACATTATGTAATTTGAGAGACCTTAGTCTCTTGTTCCCGGAGTCGCTATCACTCTTCTGGTCTTCGGAGCTGCTGTCCGTCATCATTTGTACCTTTCTGTGCTTTTCCTTATTGATTCTTTTCCTGTTAGTGGATTTTTTGTTTCCAGATCGGCACACACGTGGAATGTGTCCCATCTTTCCGCATTGCTTGCATGCTTTGTCCTTGAACCAGCAGTCCCTCTGGTCATGGGTGGATCTGCCGCAGCGATGACATCTCTCGAAACCCCGTGTCATTTCATGGGTGCCGAAGTCCTGTGGCCTTTGCTGTATCTCTGCAGCTCCTATTGCACTGAAAGCCTTGTCCAGTGTTAAATCTTTCTCAGAAAATAGCCTTTTTTGTGTTTCTACACTTAGGGGATCGCAGACGAATTTGTCTCGCAGAGAATCTGCCAATCCTGCCTCGAATTGGCAGTGTAGGGTATCAACAATCTCCTTAAAATTCTTGTCCATCGGTTCGGCTGGAGTGATTAAGTTTCGTAACAGCTTGTATGTCTTTGCGCCCATTAGATCCAGAAGTACTGAAGCTTTTTTTTCATCTTCTATTCCATTTGCGGTGCAATATATCTCCACTCTTTCCACATATGTGGTCCAATCCTCTATCTCGTTATCAAAAGCATCAATATTGCCAGAATTAGGCATCTTAGAAAAGATATGGTGCTTCCCGCGCTTTTCTTTCTTTTCTGTAGAAAAGATATGGTGCTTCCCGCGCTTTCCCGCCGCTGCTGCCGATGACAACGCTGTTTCCCGCGGTTTCCGTTCTTTTTTTAAAAATTTTATTTATTTACAATTGGAGACTCGTTCACAGAATCACAGAAACCCCACAGTGCAGATAGAGGCCATTTCGGCCCATCGAGCCTGCACCGACACATATCCCACCTGATCCCCGTAACCCCTACACCAACACATATCCTACCCTATCCCCGTAACCCCACGTATTTAATCCCCCTAACACTAAGGGTCAATTTATCATAGCCAATCAACCTAACCCGCACATCTTTGGACTGTGGGAGGAAACCGGAGCACCCGGAGAAAACCCACGCAAACACGGGGAGGATGTGCAAACTCCACACAGACAGTCACCTGAGGCCGGATTCGAACCCGGGTCCCTGGCGCTGTGAGGCAACAGTGCTAACCACTATGCCACCGCCGGACTCTTTCTGTAGGTCTGAACGCCGACCTGCTTGCAGCCGCGCCGGCCGTCTCCCGAGTGCTCCCTCCCAGTCCGTTATTGCTTGCCTCCGATTTCGCTGCCTGTCTCAGCTGTAGAGCCAGCCGCTGGAGCCCCAGCCTGACGCCCAGGAAAGATTAGTGCAGTACCTGCCACCAGCTTGGCCAGCTGGTGAAACCACAGCTTCTCTCACTTCCTTGAGTCTTCTGGATGCCCGAGGAATCGATGTCCTTGAGGTGCTGCCGAATTGCAGGTAAGTTCGTTTCCACTTTGTCGCCACTGTAGTGTCCGTGTGTTGATAAAGACACTGAAGACAGGAGTTGGTTCATAGGTATTTACTAAGCAAAGTCTGGGGGGGGGGTTCTAACGGATATACACAATATACAGGCTTATATAGCCCGAGTGGCAATTACCGGCATTACAGCACACCTGGGGCTCTTAAAGGCACATACACTACAATAATGGACTCCAACATTTTGCCAACCACAGATGTTAGGCTAACTGGTCTATAGTTTCCAGCTTTTTGTCTACTTCCCTTCTTAAATAAGGGTGTTACATTAGCAGTTTTCCAATCTGCCGGGACCTTTCCTGAGTCCAGGGAGTTCTGGAAAATAATCACCAATGCATCCACAATCCCTACCGCCACTTCTCTCAAGACCCTAGGATGTAGGCCATCAGGTCCGGGGGATTTATTCGCCTTAAGTCCCATTATTTTACTGAGTACCATCTCCTTAGTGATTTTTATCATCTTTAGCTCCTCTCCACCCCCCCCCCCCCCATTGCCCCCTGTTTATCCAGTGTTGGGATATTTTTAGTGTCCACTACTGTAAAGACTGATACAAAATATTTGTTCAGCATCTTTGCCATCTCCATGTTCCCCACCACTAGTTTCCCGGTCTCATCCTCTAAGGGACCAACGTTCACTTTAGCCACCCTTTTTCTTTTTATATAGCTGTAGAAACTCTTGCTATCTGTTTTTATATTTTTTGCCCTCGTCGACGAAGTGGAACTAACAGATGTGAATCCTACATACGCGTACGTGCGGTACCCTTATGGCCGGGAGTCCACAGTTTCACTTTGGGATCTGGCTCCCTGCCCGACCGATCCCACGGACCCAATCGATAGTGGGATCCGTATTAATGACGCCGATACCCTGCGCTCCTCTGAGGATGACGCCCTACCCAGGATGTGAAGGAATCTGCCAGCTGCTCTGCCGGATCAACCCAGGGAACAGAGCGCTCCCCGCGGGATGGCCACCCGAAGCCAGGACGCCGGTCAATCACCGACTACTGAGCAGGATGAAGCCAGCTCTGCGCCTGTGGGGGCCCGCACCCGGAGTCAGGATCTCCCCAGTCCCCCTCAGGTCGATCAAGGCGATACGGACTCTGCCAGCCCGCCGGTACGAACCAAGCGACCCAGGGACCAAGACACGGTCCGAGGAGACGTGCCTTCTGGCCACAAATGGAGATCCAAACGACTGCGGCTATTCGTAGTCCGATTAATCCGGTAGAAGGAAGTCGCTGGACTACCAATCCTTCAGGCGGGAAGAATGACATGAATCTTGTCATTCATGTGGAAATGACTTATGAAATAATACTGGGCGGCCTGCTGGTGGCGCTGTCCAGGGAGAGTATAAATACTCGGGCATGGGCCCAGCTTGCTTGGAACATTCTTTAACAGGAACTAGTGAAGGACACAACTAGACTTCTATGCTGTAAAACAGTTGATTAAAGCTTTGTTTAATGCTTAGACCAAGTGCCTAGTAGTTTTCTTATATCACACCTCTTTCAAAACCCTAGGATGTAGGCCATCAGGTCCAGTGGATTTATCGGCTTTCAGTCCCATTAATTTCTCCAGTACTATTTTTTTTTACTAATACTAATTTCTTTCAGTTCCTCATTCTCGCTAGACCCTTGGTTCTCCACTTTTTCCGGGAGATTTTTGTGCTCGAGTCTCTTGGAGTGGGACTTGAACCCACGACCTTCTGGCTCAGAGACGATAGTGCTACCCACTGATCTGTAGTGTATGTACCTTTAAGAGAGAACTACTTTTACAGCGCCTGTATACTGTAGTACCGGCAGTGACCACACCTGTATATAAGCCATAAGCATGCCTCTGTACTGCCAGTCTTGAGACTATCCTACTCCAGTAAACACCTGTTGATTGTTAAGTTACAGCCTCCGTGTAGTTATTGGAAAACATCATACTCTAAGAATCACGGATCTAACAGTGGCGACGAAGTCGATTCGAATCTACCTGCAACTCTGCATTTCCCTTCAAGGATTCGCTCCGGGAGGGCAGTGGAAGAAAGTCGAGGCCAGAAGCACGGGCGTCGACCACGAGCAACTGCCCAGTCGTCCGGCAGAGAGTGAACATCGCAGGGGAGGCTGTTGAGAGCCGGGCTTGGTTCCCCAGCCACGACGATCCAGCAACAGACTGGCAACAGGTACAGCGCAGACCCTTCCCAGACAGCGGCGGCTGGAGCCGACCGACGGCAGAGAAAAAGCCGAGCAGCGTCGACGGGGTAAGAGAGAGGGTGAAGCGTGATGTGCCTTCAATAACTCAAAGACAAGGAGTTTAAAGGATTCAGCTAAAGGCTTTTAATCACTAAGAACATTGCAACATTGCAGGTCTTTCTACATCGGGTTCATCTGGTAGAAATGACTCATACAGCTCTTGAGACCTTTATATGGCAAAAGACAGGGGCGTAGCCAATACACACAATAGGAACAAAAGGGGGCGGTTCACACAATACAAAGCAGGTAAAACACAGGGGCTGATGAAGGCATATATTTCATCACATTCACCCCTTCTACAGATTTAGTCTGTCCGGGGGTGTGATAGTCCTTCCTGAACGTCGCAACAGTACCTCGGGTTCCGACCGGGAGTCCGTGGTGCCCTCCTGGGCATACCCATGCGCTGGGGGTGTTGCAGGTACTTCTGGGGGTGGTGAGGATACCTCTGGGGATGGTGGAGGTTCTTCTGGGGGTGGTGGTGATGGGTCGTCGTCGCTTCCTGCCGAGGCGAGGTCCTTTATGGACACGGTGTCTTCACGCCCGTCGGCGTGCTTGACGTACGCGTACTGTGGGTTTGCGTGGAGTAGGTGTACTGCCTCCACGAGGGGATCCGTTTTGTGGCCCCTCACATGCTTCCGTAATAGGACTGTCCCTGGGGTGGAGAGCCACGAGGGTAGGGACACTCCTGAGGTTGATTTGCGGGGAAAAACAAACATCTTCTCGTGAGGAGTGGCGTTAGTAGCAGTACACAGTAGCGACCTTATCGAGTGGAGTACGTCTGGGAGGACCTCTTGCCAGCGGGAGGTGGGGAGGCCTTTAGACCTTAGTGCTAAGGTGACCGCCTTCCACACTGTCGCGTTCTCCCTCTCCACTTGCCCATTACCCCGGGGGTTATAACTAGTGGTCCGACTCGTGGCTATCCCCTTCGACAACAGGTATTGTTGTCGAACTTGAAATCTAAGCTCAGGCGCTCGAATGGCCGTGTAGCTTTGATCAGGTGGGCTCGGTCGGGCCTGAAAAAACGGGGCTTGCATTCCGCACAGGTGCGGCAGTCCCTGGTCATCGACCGGACCTCCTCGATGGAATAGGGGAGGTTACGGGATTTTATAAAGTGAAATAGCCGGGTGACCCCCGGGTGGCACAGGCCATTGTGGAGGCCCTGTAGCCTGTCCCCCTGGATGATGGCACACATCCCTCGTGATAGGGCATCGGGGGATTCGTTGCGGGCCCCTGGCCTATATATTATGTCGTACTCAAACGTGGAGAGTTCGATCCGCCACCTGAGAATTTTGTCGTTCTTGATCTTCCCCCTCTGTTTGTTGTTAAACATGAAGGCTACCGACCGCTGGTCGGTAAGCAGGGTGAAGCGTTTGCCGGCTAGGTAGTGCCTCCAGTGCCGCACTGCCTCCACTATGGCCTGGGCCTCCTTCTCTACCAAGGAGTGCCTGATCTCGGGCCCTTGGAGGGTTCTTGAGAAAAAGGCTACGGGCCGCCCGTCCTGGTTGAGGGTGGCTGCTAAAGCGAAGTCGGACGCATCGCTTTCGACCTGGAAAGGGATGTTTTCGTCCACTGCCTGCAGCGCGGCCTTCTCAATGTCGTGTTTAATGCTGTTGAAGGCGGCGTGGGCCTCGGCCGTGAGCGGGAAGGACGTTGATTTCAGGAGGGGACGGGCCTTGTCGGAATAATTGGGGACCCATTGGGCGTAATAGGAGAAGAACCCCAGGCACCTTTTCAGGGCCTTGGGAGTGTTTGGTAGGGGTAGCTCCCGTAGGGGGCGCAATCGGTCGGGGTCCGGACCTATTTCCCCATTTTCCACCATGCAGCCCAGGATACAGAGGCGCGTGGTGCTAAAGACACACTTATCCTCGTTGTAGGTGAGATTGAGTCTGAGGGCGGTTTTCAGAAATCTCGCGAGGTTCGAGTCGTGGTCTTGCTGGTCGTGGCCGCAGATGGTGACGTTGTCTAGGTATGGGTAGGTGGCTGTTAACTGGTTCTCATCAACCATGCGGTCCATCTCCCGCTGGAAGACTGAGACCCCATTCGTTACCCCAAAGGGGACTCTGAGGAAGTGGTAGAGGCGTCCGTTCGCCTCGAAGGCAGTGTATGGATGGTCCTCCGGCCTAATGGGGAGCTGGTGGTATGCCGATTTTAGGTCGATGGTGGAAAACACCCGGTATTGCACAATTTGGTTAACCATGCCGCTATGCGGGGCAGAGGGTAGGCGTCTAGCTGGGTGTATAGATTAACCGTCTGGCTATAATCTATCACCATCCGCTTCTTTTCGCTACCCTTAACTACTACTACCTGGGCGCGCCACGGGCTGGTACTGCATTCGATGATACCCTCCCGCTTGAGTCTTTCTACTTCCGACGCAATGAACCGTCTATCCTCCCAGCTGTACCGCCTACTCTTGGTCGCTATGGGTCGACAGTTGGGTGCGAGGTTGGCGAACAGAGAGGGCGGCTTGACCTTCAGGGTAGCCAGACCGCACACTGTGAGGGGCGGCTGGGACCCACCGTAGGTAAGCGTGATACTTTGGTGGTGGCACTGGAAGTCCAGACCCAAGATCACACTCACAAAAAGATCTGGCATTATCAATAGTTTAAAATCTCTGTAATCAGTGCCTTTTACCGACAACATAACCGCGCAGAAACCTGTAATTTTTGAGGTATGAGTCTTATCAGCCATGGCGATTTTGCCCTGTGTGGGGACTATCGTTAGTGAAAGTTGTTTTACCAGGCTAGGGTGAATAAAGCTTTCGGTGCTCCCGCAGTCAATCAAGCATTTAACCTTGTTCCCGTTTACCTCTATGTCCATCATCGATTTAGACAACGGATGCGGCCTGGATTGATCCACTGTGATCGAGGCCACCAGTGGGTCCTGGAGGTCCGTGTAGTCGGGGCAAGATGGTGGACTCCATGAGGGTGGACAAGATGGCGTCCAAGATGGCTGCTCCCACGGCCGCACGCGGCGGTGGTGGAGTTGGAGGCGGGGTTCCCTCTGCAGACTTTGCTGAAATGTCCTTTCTTCCCGCATTTAAAACAGGTGGTGCCCTTCGCTGGGCACAGATGCCTGGAGTGTTTGTCCTGGCCGCAGAAGTAGCATTTCGGGCCCCGATGCATCGCGGCAGTAGTGGGGCTCCTGGGTGGGGGCTGGGGCTCCGATGGTGCTGGGCTGGCCTGAGACCTGGGAGGTGAAGATGGCTTCCAAGATGGCGGCCCCCACGGCACGCACAAGGCGGAGTGGGCCGCATGGCCTGAGGAACAGGATTCAGAGTTCCTCTGGGCCATATCCAGCGATCGCGCTATGCCCATAGCCTGTTTTAAGTCCAGTCCCTCCTTTTCAAACAGTTTCTGCCGAAAGTAATTTGAACTGAGGCCCGCAATAAAGGAGTCTCGGATCAGCTCCTCCGTGTACACGGTGGCAGACACGGCCTTACAGTTACAGTCTCTGCCCAGTACTTTTAGGCTTAGCATGAAGTCCTCTAGTGACTCACCATGCCGCTGCGTGCGAGTAGTCAGAAGATGCCTGGCGTACACCTCGTTTATTGGCCGCACGTAGTGGGCCTTCAGAATGGTGCAGGCATCCCCGTAGCTGGTGGCATCTTGGATGAGAGGGGAGACCCGATGGCTCACCCAGTTTCGCAGGATTCCCAGTTTCACGTCTCCGGTGGCGGTTGCGGCTGCTATGGCGGTGGATGAGTTTGCGATGAAAAATTCGAAGCATTGGAACCAGTGTCCGAAATGTGTGGCTGCGTCTGAGGCATGGAGGTCCAGATCCAAGCGCTCTGGTTTCAGGAGTCGATCCATCTTGGTGTTTTAGTGATTAAAATTGATATGCCATCAATAACTCAAAGACAAGGAGTTTAAAGGATTCAACTAAAGGCTTTTAATCACTAAGAACATTGCAGCATTGCAGGTCTTTCCACATCGGGTTCGTCTGGTAGAAATGACTCATACAGCCCTTGAGACGTTTATATGGCAAAAGACAGGGGCGTAGCCAATACACACAATAGGAACAAAAGGGGGCGGTTCACACAATACAAGCAGGTAAAACACAGGGGCTGATGAAGGCATATATTTCATCACAAAGCGCACGGGGCACAGCCGGGGGTTGAAAACCGAGCGGCGTCGAGGAAAAACAAAACAGAGAGAGAGAGGGTAAAGCAGCAGCTGGGTTCAGGACCGAGCGGCGGAAACGGGAAAGGCGCACAGGAAGACGCGCAGAGCACAGCCAGGGCTCAAGGGCTGAACAGTGTCCACGGGGAGAAGAAGGGAGAGCGCGGGAGACGCCATTTTTAGAAGCCACAGTGGAGAAGAAAGGCGAGCGCGGGAAGAAAGGAAAGCACGGGAGACGCCATTTTGTGCCAGCGGAGAAGAAGGGAGAGCGCGGGAGACGCCATTTTTGACAATAAATCACACCCAGGGATGCCGAAGAGTGGCAGTATCTCTACGTTCGACAATGAAGTCGAAGATTGGGCGACATATGTGGAACGCATTGAGGTGTACTGCAGGGCGAATGAAGTGCCAGATGCTAGGAAAGCACTGGTTTTGTTAAATTCCATGGGTGCAAAACTTATGGTTTACTGCGAAATCTAATAACCCCAGAGAAGCCAGTGGATAAGAATTTCGAAAGCATAGTAGAAATCCTACAGGACCACTTAAACCCCACACCGCTGCTGATAGCAGAAAGATTTAAGTTCCACAAAAGGAACCAGCATAAAGACGAAAGTAATGCTGAGTCCTTAACGGAACTGCGCAAGCTATCGAAACACTGCCAGTTTGGAGTGGGACTAGCAGATACGTTAAGGGACAAGTTTGTGTGTGGGCTTCAAAGTGAAGTAACCCAGAAACGGCTTCTATCAGAAAAGGATCTTACACTGGACAAGGCTTTCAGCATGGTAGTATCACATGAAGCAGCCGCAAGGGGCGCTGCAGAGATACAACGGAGACCGCAAGAATATGGCACCAATGAAATGTCATATGGAGCAGGGAAGTGTTATCGCTGCGGCAGAACAACACACGACCAGAAGGATTGTTGGTTCAAGGACCAAGTGTGCAGACAGTGTGGAAAAACAGGACACATAGCAAGAGTCTGCAGGTCAGGGAAGAAAACCAACAGCAAGGAATCTCCACAGGAGAAGTACAAAAAGGTACATAAGGTGATGGACAGTAGTTCAGACGAACAGAAAAGTGATACAAACTCCGGAAGCAAGGAGCTGGGTTGTCTGAAACTACATAAGCTAACCAAAACGGAGGATCACCAGACTATCTGGGTCACACTCGAGATAGACGGAGTCCAAGTGAAAATGGAATTGGACACAGGATCAACCCTAACAGTCATAAACCAAAGGGACTACAAGCGGCTATTTTCACATATACCCTTGAAAGCTACAGAGATTGTCTTGAAGACGTACACGGGGCAAAAAGTCTACCCCTAAGGAAAAATAAGGGTGAAAGTGATATACAAAGGCCAGGAAATACCTAAAATGGACCTATATGTATTGCCAGATGGAGGACCACCACTACTAGGACGTGAATGGATCCGGAAGATACAATTAGATTGGCATTCCATACAGGCACTGAAGGTTGAGGCCAAAAAGGATGACGACATCACACCTGGACGACTGTCAAAAATGCTAACTGACGCACAAGAAGTGTTCCAGGAGGGACTCGGAACACTAAAAGGCATAACAGCAATGATTAAAATAGAGGAAAAGGCAAGCCCAAAGTTTCTTAAGGCCAGACCAGTGCCTTATGCGATCCGACCAGCTGTCGAAGCAGAGCTGGAAGGCTTGGAACGTTCAGGAGTACTGTCCAAAGTAGACTGGAGCGAGTGGTCTACACCCATCATTCCTGTAATGAAGAGGTCGTTGAGTAATACGCCTGGGGAACCAAAGAAGGTCTGCATCTGTGGGGATTTTAAGGTGACAGTGAACCCAGTCCTTCACACGGTACAATATCCGCTTCCACGGATTGAGGATATTTTCACCTCGCTATCTGGAGGTAAACGCTTCACCAAAATTGATCTAGCCCAGGCATACTTGCAAATGGAGGTAGAAGAAGCCTCGAAACAATACCTCACGATCAACACTCATAAAGGTCTCTACCAATACAACCGGCTGGTGTTCGGGGTAGCATCAGCTCCGGCTATTTGGCAAAGGGCGATGGATCAAGTCCTGCAAGGGATTCCAGGTACCCAGTGTTATTTGGACGACATCCTGGTCACGGGCGAAAATGACAGTGATCACCTCGCCAACCTGGAGAAGGTGCTCACTAGATTAAAGGAATATGGGCTACAAGCTAATCGCCACAAGTGCGAGTTTTTCCAGAAGCAGATCTCGTATTGTGGCCACGTTATTGATGAAGAGGGGTTACATAAGTCCCCTGAAAAGATTGAGGCAGTAGTCAAGGCTCCAGCACCGGAAAATGTGTCACAACTGAGGTCGTTCCTCGGGCTGGGGAACTACTACCATAAGTTCTTACCAAATTTGTCTACAGTATTACACCCACTGAACACCCTGCTGCAAGCGGGGGTACCATGGAAGTGGAATGACGAATGTAAATGAGCTTTCCAGAAGTGCAAAGAATTGATCACATCAAAAGAGGTGTTGGCCCATTTCAACCCAGCACTACCAATTCAGTTGGCGTGTGATGCATCACCCTATGGCATTGGAGCGGTGCTGTCGCACAAATTCCCAGACGGGTTGGAGAGGCCAGTAGCCTTTGCGTCTCGGTCACTAACCTCAGCCGAGTGCAACTACGCCCAGATTGACAGGGAGGCCCTCAGCCTAGTATGGGGAGTAAACAAGTTCAACCACTATCTGCATGGGCAGAAGTTCACCTTGCTGACTGACCACCAACCACTTGTCTCCATCTTTAATCGAAAGAAGGGCGTTCCGGAGATGACTGCACAACGGTTACAAAGATGGTCCCTTTTTCTAGGGGCGAACCAATATGAAATAGAATATAAAGGCACGAAACAGCATGGAAACGCTGATGGGCTATCACGCCTGCCACTGCCTACTGTGGAGGAAGCACCAGCAGTGGACCCTATCGAGATATTTTATTCGTCAATAATTGAACGATTGCCAGTAACTAACGCGGATATAGAGAAGGAGACCCGCAATGATCCGACACTGTCTCGGGTATATGATTTGACGGTGAGGGGATGGCCAACACATGGCGACTCACTGTTGCCAGCATTCTCATCCAGAAGAGAACAGCTGTCAGTATGCCAGGGGACAGTGATGTGTGGATCCCGAGTGGTAATTCCACCCAAGTTAAGGGAGAGAGTGCTAAATGAGCTTCACGAAGGTCATCTGGGAGGGGTGAAAATGAAAAGCCTTGCTAGGGCTTATGTGTGGTGGCCGGGGATCGATCAACAAATCGAAGACCTAACCAAGAGCTGCTCAGGATGCCAGAAGGTCCAAAATGCACCACCACATGCCCCTCTACACTCATGGGAGTGGCCCTCCTCTCCATGGCAACGGGTGCATATTGATTTTGCTGGTCCATTCATGGACTCAATGTTCTTAATAGCAGTGGATGCTCACTCGAAATGGCCTGAGGTGATCAAAATGCCCTCAACCACTACAGAGAAAACGATTGCAGTCCTACGGACTGTTGTGTATGTACCTTTAAGAGAATAACTGGTCTCAGACTGCAGTACCGGCAGTGACCACCCCTGTATAAAAGGCGCTAGTGAGCCTCTGTTGTTTCAGTTTCACTATTGACTTCCATCAGTAAAGACTTGTTTTGTTCAACTCCTGCTGTCCGTATCTCAATCATTCACGGACATAATACTGGCGACGAGCAGATACGAACCTACCTACAGTCTGCACCACCTCCTGGGATCCATTCCTACAGCGAAGTGAGCAGAGGTCGAGGCCAGAAAGAGAAGAAAGTAAGAGGCAGTAGAAACGGGCGTCGACCGTGGGCATCCGCCCCTGTGTTAGCGGAGTTGAAGATTGCTGGAGAAGCTGTCGGAAGCGGGGCCTGGTTCCTGTCGACGCTGCTTCAGCTAATCAGGCTGGTGGCAGGTAGTGCACTGATCCTTCCTGGGCTGCGGCGGTCGCGAACTCGAGCGGGTGGTTTGCAACGGGGCCGAGCAGCGTTGTCGGGAAGAAGAGAGAGAGAGAGGGTGGAGCACACAGGGCGCGGCCGGTGCTACGAAGCCGGGCTGCGTATAGACCCGAGAAGAGGGAGGCAAGAGTCCCACAGGGTTGTTCCACGACGGTAAAATTAAAAAAAGAAATTAAACGCGCAAGAAACCGCGAGGAGCTGCAGGTTGCAATGGGAACCGCGGAAAGCAGCGCTAGCAACAGCGGGGAAGAAGGCAAAGCGCGGGAGGCGCCATCTTAATCAGCGGGGAAGAAGGCAAAGCTCGGGAGGCGCCATTTTGTTAAATCGGGGAAGAAGACAAAGCGCGGGAGGCGCCATTTTAGATTTGCAAGATGCCAAAGACTGGCTGTATCACTGCTTTTGATAATACAATAGAGGACTGGACCACGTATGTGGAAAGAGTCGAGGTATATTTCGAGGCAAACGAAATAGCTGAGGAGAAAAAGGCATCGATATTGCTAAACTTAATGGGCGCTAGAACGTACGGCCTATTGCGGGACCTGATTACTCCAGCCAAACCGAAGGCGAAGAGTTTTAACGAAATTGTTGCTGTCCTACAGGAACACCTAAACCCTGCACCGCTGTTGATAGCAGAAAGATTTAAATTCCACAGGAGAACTCAGCATAAAGATGAGAGCAATGCTGAGTACCTTACGGAACTACACAAGCTATCAAAGCACTGCCAGTTCAGAGCAGGACTGGCAGATACCCTATGGGACAAATTTGTCTGTGGACTCCTGAGTGAAGGAACACAGAAGAAGTTACTCTCAGAGAAAGAGCTGACGCTAGATAAGGCTTTCAGCGTGGCAGTATCGTATGAAGCAGCAGCCAGGGGAGCTGCAGAAATTCAACAAAAACCACAGGAATACGGCACCCACGAAATGACACGGGGATTTGCAAAATGTTATCGCTGCGGCAGAACTAACCATGACCAGAAGGACTGCTGGTCCAAAGACAAAATATGCAGGCAATGCAGGAAGATGGGACACATTGCACGAGTTTGCAGGTATGGGAAGAAGACCAGCGACAACAAAAAGGCTACTAAGGAACCGTACAAGAAAGTACAAAAGATGACGGACAGTAGTTCCGAAGACCAGATGAGCGATAGTGAATCCGGGAACAGGAGACTAAGCTGTCTCAAACTTCACAATGTAATCGCAAAAGAGGATCACCGAACCATTTGGGTCACCCTCACGATAGCAGGGTCCCAAGTTAAAATGGAATTGGATACAGGATCAGCACTAACCGTCATGAATCGACGAGACTACGAGCGGCTATTCTCACACATACCCTTGAGAGAGACATCCATCGTCTTGACGACGTATACGGGGCAAAAAGTATACCCCAGAGGAAAAATAAGGGTGCCTGTCGAATACAACGGCAAGAAAATATGGAAATTGTATCTCTACATACTGCCAAATGGTGGACCACCGTTATTGGGACGTGAATGGATCAGGAAGATAAACTTAGATTGGCACTCCATTCATGCAATGACGGTGGACGGTAAAAAAGATGAAGACGTCACTCCTGGACGATTGTCAACAATCTTAGCTAAAGCCAAAGAGGTATTTCAACAAGAACTGGGCACGCTTAAAGGCGTAACCGCCTCGATAAAAATAGAAGAGAATGCAGTTCCCAAGTTTTTCAAAGCAAGACCGGTACCATATGCAATTCGTCCAGCCGTCGAGGCAGAGCTGGAGAATCTGGAGAAGGCAGGCGTGTTGTCTAAGGTCGACTGGAGCGAGTGGGCGACACCCATCGTTCCTGTCATGAAGAAAACGTTAAGCAATAAGTCCGGGGAGCCAAGGAAGATTCGCATCTGTGGGGATTTCAAGGTGACGGTGAACCCAGTCCTTCACACAGTACAATATCCTCTTCCAAGGATAGAAGACATCTTCGCCTCACTGTCTGGAGGGAAGCATTTTACAAAAATTGACCTAGCACAAGCATATTTGCAGATGGAGGTTGAAGAGTCCTCTAGGAAGTATCTCACGATAAACACTCACAAAGGTCTTTACCACTATCATCGATTGGTATTCGGAGTAGCATCGGCTCCGGTGTTACTTGGACGACATCCTTGTGACAGGTGAAGATGACAGTGAACACCTTAACAACCTAGAACAGATGCTCACTAGACTACGGGAACATGGGCTGCGAGCCAACCGCCCCAAGTGTGAGTTTTTTAAGAAACAGATATCGTATTGTGGCCACGTGATTGATGAAGAGGGGTTACATAAGTCCCCTGACAAAATTGAAGCAGTTGTTAAGGCCCCAGCGCCTGAAAATGTGTCGCAACTGAGGTCATTCCTCGTATTGGTGAATTACTACCATAAGTTTTTGCCGAATTTGTCGACAATTCTGCACCCACTGAATGCCCTGCTACGAACGGGAGTAGCATGGGAATGGAGCAATGATTGTAAGCGGGCTTTTCAGAAGAGTAAGGACTTAATCACTTCAAGGGAAGTATTGGCTCACTACAACCCAGCACTGCCGATCAGACTGGCGTGTGATGCGTCTCCCTACGGCATTGGGGCGGTACTGTCACATAAATTCCTTGATGGTTTAGAGAGGCCGATAGCTTTTGCGTCACGCTCGTTAACTTCTGCCGAGCGTAACTACGCCCAGATTGACAGAGAGGCCCTCAGCCTCGTGTGGGGGGTGAAGAAGTTCAATCACTACCTGCACGGTCAAAAATTTACTCTACTAACCGATCATCAACCTCTTGTCTCCATTTTCAACCCTCAGAAGGGCGTACCGATAATGACAGCACAACGGCTGCAGAGGTGGCCCCTTTTCCTAGGGGCACACCAATATGACATTGAGTACAAAGGAATTAAACAGCATGGGAATGCTGATGGATTGTCACGCCTACCGTTGCCGACGGTGGAAGAAGAAGACCTTGCAGTGGATCCAATGGAGTTATTCCACTCGACCATAGTCGAATGTCTCCCTGTGACGAATGCAAACATAGAAAAGGAAACACGTAATGACCCGACACTATCACGGGTCTATGATTTAATGGTGAAGGGATGGCCAGCACATGGCGAACCACTGCTGCCAGCATTCTCGCCAAGAAGAGAACAGCTGTCAGTGTGCAGAGGAACCTTGATGTGTGGATCCAGAGTAGTAATTCCACCTAAGTTGATGGATAGAGTGCTCAATGAGCTTCATGAGGGTCATCTGGGTGGGGTAAAAATGAAGAACTTAGCTAGAGCGTTTGTGTGGTGGCCGGGAATCGATAGAGAAATCGAAGAGATGACCAAGAGCTGTGCAGGATGCCAGAAGGTCCAAAACGCCCCACCACAAGCTCCTCTGCATCCATGGGAGTGGCCCTCATCTCCATGGCAAAGGGTGCACATTGATTTTGCTGGTCCCTTCATGGACTCGATGTTTTTAATTGCGGTGGATGCACATTCAAAGTGGCCAGAGGTAATAAAAATGTCCTCAACCATCACGGAAAAAACGATCACAGTTTTACGAACCATATTCGCCAGGAATGGGCTGCCTGAACAGATTTGCTCTGACAATGGACCACAGTTTGTGTCTGAAGAGTTCTGGAGGTTCTTAAAGAACAATGGTGTTAAGCATTACACATCTGCCCCATATCATCCAGCCACTAATGGATTGGCCGAGAGTTTCGTCCAAACATTCAAGAAAGCTATCAAGGCAATGTGTAATGAAGATGTACCCCTACAACACAAGGTGGACAACTTCTTGTTTGCCTACCGGAATGCGACACATGCGGTTACCAACCAAACTCCAGCCATGATGTTCTTCAATCGAAGACTACGATGCCGCTTGGATTTGGTTAAGCCAAACGTCCGAAGAGATGTGGAGAACAGGCAGTTTCAGAATATGAATGAAAGGCCGACCAGGAGTTTTAAGATAGGTCAACCAGTTTTGGCCCGGGACTACCGCACTGAGAAATGGCAGCCAGGAACGATTTGTACACGGCAAGGACCTCTCATGTATACCGTGGACGTTGGAGAGAGCATTGTAAGACGCCATGCTGACCAGATTCTAGAGTCACTGGAAAACGTCAACTCCACACCACGATCTGATACACCTGGCAATGAAATCGACGTACCAATTGCAGCTACCGCAGAACCGGTGATATTGGAAGCAGATGAACCAAACAACGACATTGATCCCGACTCAACATTGCCAGAAGAACCTGATACCCCAAAGAGGCGTTATCCAGACAGAATCAGGAAGCCTCCTCAAAGACTGAACTTATAATTGCTTAAACTTAACCAATGTATCTAGCAACCGTAATTGTGATTGTAATTAGTTATCATTTAGTTGTTAAATGAATGTTATGTACTGTTTATCTGAAAGGGGAGGAATTGTTGTGTATGTACCTTTAAGAGAATAACTGGTCTCAGACTGCAGTACCGGCAGTGACCACCCCTGTATAAAAGGCGCTAGTGAGCCTCTGTTGTTTCAGTTTCACTATTGACTTCCATCAGTAAAGACTTGTTTTGTTCAACTCCTGCTGTCCGTGTCTCAATCATTCACGGACATAATACGGACCATATTTGCCAGGAACGGCTTGCCAGAGCAGATTTGCTCTGATAATGGACCACAGTTTGTGTCCGAAGAGTTTCGGAAATTTATGAGAAGGAATGGGGTAAGGCATTATACATCCGCCCCGTATCATCCAGCCACAAATGGATTGGCTGAGAGGTTCGTACAAACCTTTAAAAGGCGATAAAGGCCATGTGCGATGATGAAATTCCACTACAGCATAAGGTGGGCAATTTCCTGTTAGCCTACAGAAATGCGACACATGCAGTTACCAACCAGACCCCGGCCATGATGTTCTTTAACCGAAGGTTGAGATCTCGTCTGGATTTGCTCAGACCAAATGTGCGAAGAAATGTTGAGGATAAACAATTCCAGCACATCAATGAGAAGCCAACAAGGAGCTTCAATGTAGGACAACCAGTCTTGGCCCGTGACTACCGAACAGAGAAATGGCAACCCGGAACGATATGCACACGGCAGGGGCCATTAATGTACACAGTGGATGTCGGGGAGAACATTGTGAGACGCCACGTCGACCAGATCTTAGCGTCACAGGAACGAGTCAACCCCATGTCTCGCGTACCTGGGGATGAACCCGACATACCGGTAGCATCTACCTCAGAAACAGTAGCAGTGGAAACTGATGAACTAACCTACGAAAGGGGGCCAGAATCGCCTCCGCACCAAGAACAAGAACCTCAGGAAAGGCGCTATCCAGAAAGGATCAGGAAGCCGCCCCAAAGACTGAATCTATAAATGGACTATTTCTGTTTAATGTGCATGTTAAAGTGTTAATTGTTATTTGAATATTATGGGTACTGCTAATCTAAAAGGGGAGGAATTGTAGTGTATGTACCTTTAAGAGAGAACTACTTTTACAGCTCCTGTATACTGTAGTACCGGCAGTGACCACCCCTGTATATATGCCTTGAGCATGCCTCTGTACTGCCAATCTTGAGACTACCCTACTCCAGTAAACACCTGTTGATTGTTAAGTTACAGCCTCCGTGTAGTTATTGGAAAACATCGTACTCTAAGAATCATGGATCTAACATGATCCATGGCTGATTGACACTTTCAGGTATATCCATGTTTGTTTGGTTAATTAAAACTAAGCAAAGCTTTGAGATGGAAAACTAACGCTCATGATTATGGAACGGAGTGAAAAGTTGTACCACTTCAGCCACCAGTATAACACTTCATAGAGGGTAGAAAATGAATTTGTCTTGGCGTAAAATAAAACCTTGTCCATTGAGTCAAGATAAATGACCTTAAAATCATATAAAAGCGAAGAGAAGTTGGGTTTGCAGTATAATTTGAGGGACTGAGCGATGGTTTGTGTAAAATCCCAGATATGATAGAAACATTGAAAAATAGGAGCAGGAGTAGGCCATTCGGCCCTTCGAGCCTGCTCCGCCATTCAATATGATCATGGCTGATCCTCTATCTCAATACCATATTCCCGCTCTCTCCCCATACCCCTTGATGCCTTTTGTGTCTAGAAATCTATCTATCTCCTTCTTAAATATATTCAGTGACTTGGCCTCCACAGCCATCTGTGGTGGAGAATTCCACAGGTTCACCACCCTCTGAGTGAAGAAATGTCTCCTCATCTCAGTCCTAACTGTCCTACCCCGTATCCTGAGACTGTGGCCCCTCGTTCTAGACCCCCAAGCCAGGGGAAACATCCCCCCTGCATCCAGTCAGTCTAGCCCTGTCAGAATTTTATATGTTTCAATGAGATCCCTCTCATTCTTCTAAACTCTAGTGAATACTGGCCTAGTCGACCCAATCTCTCCTCATACAACAGTCCTGCCATCCCAGGAATCAGTCTGGTGAACCTTCGCTGCACTCCCTCTATGGCAAATATATCCTTTCTTAGGTAAGGAGACCAAAACTGCACACAGTACTCCAGGTGTGGTCTCACCAAGGCCCTGTATAACTGTAGTAAGACATCCTTGCTCCTGTACTCAAATCCTCTTGCAATGAAGGCCAATGTATCATTTGCCTTCCTAACTGCTTGCTGCACCTGCATGTTTGCTTTCAGTGACTGGTGTACAAGAACACCCAGGTCCCTCTGTACATCAACATTTCCCAATCTATCACCATTTAAATAATACTCTGCCTTTCTGTTATTCCTACCAAGTGGATAACTTCACATTTATCCACGTTATACTGCATCTGCCATGTATTTGCCCACTCACTCAACTTGTCTAAATCGCCTTGAAGCCTCTTTGCATCCTCCTCACAACTCACAATCCCATCTAGTTTTGTGTCATCAGCAAACTTGGAAATATTACATTTGGTTCCCTCATCCAAATCATCATTGCTATATATTGTGAATAGCTGGGGCCCAGGCACTGGTCCCTGCAGTACCCCACTAGTCACCACCTGCCACCCCGAAAAAGACCCATTTATTCCTACTCTCTGTTTCCTGTCTGTTAACCAATTTTCAATCCATGCCAGTATATTTCCCCCAATCCGATCTGCTTTAATTTTGCACACTAAACTCTTATGTGGGACTTTATCAAAGGCCTTCTGAAAATCCAAATACACCACATCCACTGGTTCTCCCTTATCTATTCTACTGTGTTAGAATTTCCTGCAATGCTTCCCAGACCTTGGTGAGTTGTTCCAGATAACTTATAAGATGAGCTGCCAAACTGATGATGCCATTTCTCGCCTTATTTGATTTTTTTTCTCCTTTAACACTGGGGATTTTATTATAAACACATGCAGAGTATTTTTAGAATTTGAGGAGGTTGGATAACTGGAAAAGGGAAGAGTATTTGGCGCCCTGTAAACCGAATGTGTTAAATTATGGGCTTTGAACAGCTTTTATTTAATATTCTAAAGCCTCAAACTGACGTGAGCTATTATTAAAAACTAGTCCTGTGATTGGTTTTGCCTTTACAGGGTGTTTAATACCTTGTGACTCCAAAATCTGATAACACAGATTCCACATGTAGGTCAGACCGGGTAGGAATGGCAGCTCACCTTCCCTGGAGCAATTGGGATTTTATAGAAACCTGACAGGTGGCACAATCATTTATTTTTCTGATGCCAGCCCACAAATTATCAGAATTTTTCAACTCCATTTCAAAGCTTGCTGTGGTGGGAAGAGAACACACGACCTCCGGATTGTTAGTCCGGTCTCTAACCAGTACTTTCAATTAGATTTCAATTTTTTTTTTAGATTGCATGCTTTGTTTTATCTGTTATCTGTGCCCAATGTAATGGTAGACTGACTGACTGGTACTGAAGCTCCCTGGGACATGCTCAGACTGCTAAACCCAAAGTCAGCTCACAACATCACTGCTCTCAGCAAAAATATTCACTCCGTGCCCACTTTCTGGGAGATGCTGGGGGGATATTCCCATCTCTGGCTCGGGATGTCCCAGTGAAATGAGATTTGGAAGTTTCAATGCAATTCATTGGAACTACGGCAATCGGATTCCTCAGATGGGAAATGAGAATGGCGCCTCGAGACTGATCTTTGGCAGTTAGTGCACACTGTTGAGGAAGATTAGAGAGAGCTTTAGCCTACAGGTGACTTTGCAATACTTGACCCCAAACCACTTGGTGCCAACGGTTGGTGCCTTAAATGAGAAAATATTCCATTCCCTATGAGCAGAACACAAAAATACAGATACATTGGGCAAAGATACTGGATAAAATTGGATAAATACTCGAAAAGGAAAAATTTCTCTCTGGCAAAAGAGCGGGAGAGTGGGACTAATTGGGTAACTCTTTCAAGGAGCCGGCATGATGGGCTGAATGGCCTCCTTCTGTGCTGTAAGATTCAATTGATTCATGATTCTGAAAGGTTGATATTATGATAGGATAAATAGTGAGAGTGTTTCCATTGGTTGACAAGATGATAATGAGATGGCACAAATCATCAAAAGAATTAAAAGGAGATTAGAAACAAACTGTTTGACCTTGGGTGGTTAGAATGTGGAATAATCTGTCGCACCGTTTACTAATGTGTATTTCAGGAACGGGATCTCCTGGGCACTCTGCAACCCCCTTGTCTGACTATTGACTCATCTTCAGACTTTAGCTTCATCCTCCATTGCTGCCATCCACTCTCACTTCATTGTGGGGTTAACTTTGTGCCTGTGTATGTTTCGGGCCTTTTCACTCTTCCACTGAGCTGATCTTTGTAAATCATCTGCCAGTTTTCACCTCTTTGCAGGTTTAAAAAAAACTTGCATGTTGGCCATTCAACTCATTAACTTTCCGACAGGAGGCAGAATTCCTGGCTCTTGACTTCCACTCGCCATTCTCTCTCCCCAACCCACAAAGTTCCTTCATTTTATTCAATCCTATAAGGACAAAAGTCTGCCCCTGAAATGTTAACTTGTTCAGATGCCAATGGGCGTGTGTACTTCCAGCAATTCTTTTGCTGTTTTTTCCTGATTTTCTGCATTTTCAGTTTTTTCTTCTTAACTGGAGTAATGCATCTCGGCACGCTACAGGGGTGACAGACCTGCTCTTTTTGGCACCGTAAGCTGTCATGATCAAGGCTTTGCTAAGTGAGATGTGAACTCTGTTTGGTCAAGTTAGTCCCCAAAAGCCGCCCTGTCAGTTAGAGCTACCAAGAGGCAACATTACATACTTAGGTCAACGTGCCATTTCTGTCCCTCCGGCAATCTCAAGACATCCTGGACAGAGTCTGACACAGCTGCTAGATGCTCAGGTCTGAGGATCAGGTTTTCTTCAGTCAGTAGGGAATTCCTAGAATCACTGGTTTTCTCTACTCCGATCCTTTGAATGGTCCCGGTACTTAGAGGAGGCAGAAAGGAAACTAGGATTCCATTCTTTCCATTCCAACTCCTTTTCACCAGTCATCCTCATTAATCTTTGTACATTGTTTAGTTTATTCTTCCTGGTTTTCTTTCATGCTAATGCCTCTTCATGCTGCAACATTTGATCCCAGGAGCCCTTTCTGCCTCTACACAGAGATCATTAAAATCTTAATGAGATATAATTTAGGTTCAAACACATTAGGAAATTATAAATAAAAAATAAACTTGTGTATACGATGCTTTATCAAGTCAAAACATCTCAAAGCTCTGCACACAATTATTTACCGTAAAGTGGAATGACTCAAATAGACAAATTGTTTCACAAAGTAAATGCCGTTTTCCATGGTTGCTTTTCTGGCTGAACACATTTCTATTTGTGGGTCTTGTCTTGTTCGTCACTGCCACCAGTGTTCAAATTCACCTCCCAGATTGAAAACACTTAAACAGAAAATGAAACAATGCCAAGATAAATGAGTAGTGACAGCTGGGGAACCTTTGCTTCAGGTATTTGTTGGCAGCCTCGGCTGTAGACTAACAGATGCCATCTAAAACGATCCAAACAGATGACTAAATTCCCATTACAAACTTTACAATAGATAAATAGGAAAAAGATAGTTGCAAATGTCACTTATGAAACCGTAAAAAATCATAGAATGATGCAGCACAGAAGGAGGCCATTCGGCCCATCGTGCCTGTGCCGGCTCTTTGGTATTCAATTTATCCCACTCCCTGCACTTTCCCCAGAGCCCTGTAAATCTTTCCCCTCAAGTATTTATCCAATTCCCTTTTGAAAGTTACTATTGAATCTGCTTCCACCGCCCTTTCAGGCAGCGCATTCCAGATCACAACAACTCGCTGTGTAAAAAAATGTTTTCCTCATGTCGCCTCTGGTTCTTTTGCCAATCACCTTAAATCTGTGCCCTCTGGTTAACGACCCTTCTGCCAATGGAAACAGTTTCTCCTTATTTACTCTATCAAAACCCTTCATGATTTTGAACACCTCTATCAAATCTCCTCTTAACCTTCCCTACTCTAAGGAAAACAACCCCAGCTTCTCCAGTCTCTCCATATAACTGAAGTCCCTCATCCCTGGTACCATGCTAGTAAATCTGACTCTCTCCAAGGTCTTCACATCCTTCCTAAAGTGCGGTGCCCAGAATTGGACACAATACTCCAGCTGAGGCCGAACCAGTGTTTTCTAAAGGTTTAGCATAACTTCCTTGCTTTTGTACTCTCTGCCTCTGTTAATAATGCCAAGGACCCCATATTTTTTTTAACAGCCTTCTTAACTTGCCCTGCCACCTTCAATGATTTGTGTACATGCACCACGAGGTCTCTCTGTTCCTGAACCCCTTTTAAAATTGTACCATTGAGTTTATATTGCCTCTCCTCATTCTTCCTACCTAAATGCTTCATCTTTTGGGGTACCGATGGATATATTGATGACGCCGTCAGTGTGTGGAGCAATAAAGAGAGCACTCAGGATCTGTGGCTGTATAGCTCGAGGGGCTAGTGCACAAATCCCAGGCAGTCCTGGGTACACGTCTGATCACTGAATTATGAGAAAGGTTACCAGGATTTGAAGAGGAAGCAGTGAAGGACGGCTAAACTGAGAGCTGAGGTTAGGCACCTGAGTTAAGAGGAGAGGCTGAAGAAGATGAAAATGTTTACACTGGGGAAGATAGGCTCAGGAATGATCTTGTAGCAGTATTCAGGATCCTACTGGGTGTAGACAATATATTGTGTACACAAGAGGGCTGAGCATCAAACTTAGAAGAGGGAGGGTGAAGAGACAGACAATTTTAATTGCATGATGTAGACGTCATGGCCCCAATATTAACTTGGAGGTGTGTTTGGTGGGGGGTGGGTCCGATATCGCATGCGAAACCCAGCAGTAAGTTCAGCACGTCAGTCAGTGGCATTTTAACGCAGCCAGCGCATTACACGCGTTTGGCGTTGATTACGTGGCAGCGGGGAGGATGCAGACCCACAAGACACAATCTCAATTCCAATACTTAAAGGCCAAGTTTGGAGTTGGAAGCGGGAGAAGACAAGGTGTGACAATGGATTCAGGATGGCCAAAGGCTGCACTGCGGTTCAATGACACCTCCCTTGATGTATTGCTGGGGGCTGTGAGGAGCCAGAGAGAGATACTCTTCCCCAGCAACGGGAGGATGAAACCTGCTGCTGCCACAAAGAAGGTGAGGCTGGAGGTCGCCCAGGAGGTCAGCAGCAGGAGCATTGTACCTAGCTCCTGGATTCAATGCAGGAAATGTTTTAATGACCTAACCAGGTCAGGAATGGTGAGTACACAGAGTCATAGAGTTATACAGCACAGAAAGAGGCCCTTTGGCCCATCGTGTCCGTGCCGGCCATCAAGCCCTGTCTATTCTAATCCCATTTTACAGCACTTGGTCCGTAGCCTTGTATGCTATGGCGTTTCAAGTGCTCATCTAAATGCTTCTTGAGTGTTGAGGGTTCCTGCCTCTACCACGCTTTCAGGCAGTGAGTTCCAGATTCCAACCACCCTCTGGGTGAAAAAGTTTTTCCTCAAATCCCCTCTATACCTCCTGCCCCTTACCTTGAAACTATGCCCCCTGGTTATTGACCCCTCTACTAAAGGGAAAAGTATCTACCCTATCTATGCCTCTCATAATTTTGTACACCTCAATCAGGTCCCCCCTCAGCCTTCTCTGCTCTAAGGAAAACAACCCCAGCCTGTCCAGTCTCTCTTCATAGCTGAAGCGCTCCAGCCCAGGTAACATCCTGGTGAATCTCCTCTGCACCCTCTCCAATGCAATCACATCCTTCCTATAGTGTGGTGACCAGAACTGCACACAGTATTCCAGCTGTGGCCTAACTAGCGTTTTGTACAGCTCCATCATAACCTCCCCGCTCTTATATTCTATGCCTTGGCTAATGAAGGCAAGTATCCCATATGCCTTTTCAACCATCTTATCTACCTGTCCTGCTGCCTTCAGGGATCTATGTGCATACACACCAAGGTCCCTCTGATCCTCTGTCCTTCCTAGGTTCCTACCATTCATTGTGTATTACCTTGCTTTGTTAGTCCTCCCAAAATGCATCACCTCACACTTTTCAGGGTTAAATTCCATTTGCCACAGTTCTGCCCATCTGACCAACCCATTTATATCATTCTGTAGCCTGAGGCTTCCTTCCTCGCTATTTACCACTCCACCAATTTTCGTGTCATCTGCGAACTTACTGATCATACCTCCTACATTCATATTTAAATCATTAATGTACACTACAAACAGCAAAGGACCCAGCACCGATCCCTTCGGTACACCACTGGACACAGGCTTCCAGTCAGAAAAACAATCTTCGACCATCACCCTCTGGATCCAAAATTGGCTTAATGGCAGGACGCAATGTGCCAAATTGCCTTGGATCCCATGGGCTCTTACCTTCTTGACCAGTCTCCCATGTGGGACTTTGTCAAAAGCCTTACTGAAGTCCATGTAGACTACATCAACTGCACTACCCTCATCTACACACCTAGTCAACCCCTCGAAAAATTTAATCAAATTGGTTAGACATGATCTCCCCCTGACAAAGCCATGCTGACTATCCTTGATTAATCCTTGCCTCTCCAGGTGGAGACTAATTCTGTCCCTCAGAATTTTTCCCAATAATTTCCCTACCACTGATGTTGGGCTCACTGGCCTGTAATTCCCTGGTTTATCCCTACTACCCTTCTTGAATAATGGTACTTCGTTAGCTGTCCTCCAGTCCTCTGGCACCTCCCCTGTGGCCAGAGAGGTTCTGAAAATTTGTGTCAGAGCCCCTGCAATCTCCTCCCTTGCCTCACACAGCAGCCTGGGATACATCTCGTCTGGGCCTGGGGATTTATCCACTTTTAAGCCCGCTAAAACCGCTAGTACCTCCTCCCTCTCAATACTAATTTGTTCAAGTATATCACAATCCCCCTGCCTGATTTCTATGCCTACATCGTCCTTCTCCATAGTGAACACAGATACAAAATATTCATTTAATACCTCACCTACATCTTCCAGCTCTACGCACATATTGCCACTTTGGTCTGTAATGGGCTCTACTCTTTCCCTGGTTATCCTCTTGTCCTTAATATACTTCTAAAACACCTTGGGATTTTCCTTTATTTTGCTCGCCAGTGTTTTTTCATGTCCCCCTCTTCGCTCTGCTAATTTCTTTTTTAAGTACCCTCCTGCACTTTCTATACTCCTCTAGGGCTTCCACTGTTTTTAGACCTTTGTATCTGCCAGAAGCCTCCCTTTTATTCCTAATCCATTCTTGTATATCCCTTGATATCCAGGGTTCCCTCGACTTTTTGGTCCCACCCTTGACCTTTACGGGAACATGTTTGCGCTGTACTCTCTCTATTTCCTTTCTGAATGACTCCCACTGCACTGATGTGGATTTTCCTACAAGTAGCTGATCCCAGTCCAATTTGGCCAGTACAGTTGGACATTCACTACATCCTGCTATACGCATCACCCCACTCCCTCACTCCCTACTCCATCACATCACTCCTCACACCCAATTACCTTGCAAGCACACCCATCATTCTCTTTTGATGCACTTCCTCACATCCCCATCTATTCTTCCACCACTGCCACTCGCCCTCATCCTAATGCAATTTGATGCCCCTCCCTGATAATCACCCTCACCAAACGCACGGCACCATTGGGTGAACACGGGCCTTCCCACTCACTCATACGTCTGCTCTTTCCCCCGTTGCAGGAGAAGAGATCACAGAACACAAGGGAGAGTGAGAGAACTGGAGGTGGGCCTCCACAGATCTCACAGCTAAAAACTGACGAGGAGGAAGCGCTGGAGATCAGTGGAGTTTTGTCGTCCCTGGCCATAGGAGATGGGGAGCTACCTGTGACACAATCAAATATCAGCGACCCACATATCATACAACACTCAATCATGTTGACTTGCTTTCAACAGCGAGTGAAATATGATCATCTTCATAATGACAAGTTGAAAGAAAGAAAGACTTTTTTATTCGTTCTGGGATGTGGGCGTCGTTGGCAAGGCCAGCATTTATTGCCCATCCCTTATTGCCCTTGAGAAGGTGGTGGTGAGCCGCCTTCTTGAACCGCTGCAGTCTGTGTGGTGAAGGTACTCCCACAGTGCTGTTAGGGAGGGAGTTCCAGGATTTTGACCCAGCGATGATGAAGGAACGGCGATATACTTCTAAGTCAGGATGGTGTGTGACTTGGAGGGGAACTTGGAGGTGGTGGTGTTCCCATGCGCCTGCTGCCCTTGTCCTTCTAGGTGGAAGAGGTCGCGGGTTTGGGAGGTGCTGCCGAAGAAGCCTTGGTGAGTTGCTGCAGTGCATCTTGTAGATGGTACACACTGCAGCCACGGTGCGCCGGTGGTGGAGGGAGTGAATGTTGAAGGTGGTGGATGGGGTGCCAATCAAGCGGGCTGCTTTGTCCTGGATGGTGTCGAGCTTCTTGAGTGATGCTGGAGCTGCACTCATCCAGGCAAGTCGAGAGTTTTCCATCACACTCCTTACTTGTGCCTTGTAGATGGTGGAAAGGCTTTGGGGAGTCAGGAGGTGAGACACTCACCGCAGAATACCCAGCCTCTGAGCTGCTCTTGTTGCCACCGTATTTATATGGCTGGTCCAGTTCATTTTCTAGTCAATGGTGACCCCCAGGATGTTGATGGTGGGAGATTCAGCGGTGGTAATGCTGTTGAATGTCAGGGGGCGCTGGTTAGACTCTCGCTTGTTGGAGATAGTCATTGCCTGGAATTTGTGTGGCACGAATGTTACCTGCCACTTATCAGCCCAAGCCGAACTTGCATTTCTATAGTGCCTTTCACGACCTCAGGACGTCTCAAAGCGCTTCACAGCTAATGAAGTACTTTTTGAAGTGTGGTCACTGTTGTAATGTAGGAAACGTTGTGATATACTTACCTTGCCAGGTCTAATTCATATATTTTCTCTCTGCCAGGGCCTTCACGTGTGCAGCAGAAGTCTATGGACCTCGCGGACGACGAATCCTCAGGAGCTGAGTTTTTCTGAGGATGCACTGTCACAGAACTCATGCCTACCATGCACCAGCTCAGATACTTGTACTTCGGTGGGACCAGTTGGACAGTGGGTTTTCACCTGGTGAGTCACTCTTCACAAGTGAGCAAGAGCAGATGGTGGAGGCAGGGGCAGCTGTGGAGAGTCCGTGTCGGAGGGTGCCGCCCTCTCCAAGCTCTGCTCAGCTGGACACGGCTGTGGAGAGTCGGCGTCAGAGGGTGCAGCCCTCTCCAAGCTCTGCTCAGCTGGACACGGCTGTGGAGAGTCGGCGTCGGAGGGTGCAGCCCTCTCCAAGCTCTGCTCAGCTGGACACAGCTGTGGAGAGTCCGTGTCGGAGGGTGCAGCCCTCTCCAAGCTCTGCTCAGCTGGACACAGCTGTGGAGAGTCGGCGTCGGAGGGTGCAGCCCTCTCCAAGCTCTGCTCAGCTGGACACGGCTGTGGAGAGTCCGTGTCGGAGGGTGCAGCCCTCTCCAAGCTCTGCTCAGCTGGACACAGCTGTGGAGAGTCCGTGTCGGAGGGTGCAGCCCTCTCCAAGCTCTGCTCAGCTGGACACAGCTGTGGAGAGTCCGTGTCGGAGGGTGCCGCCCTCTCCAAGCTCTGCTCAGCTGGACACAGCTGTGGAGAGTCCGTGTCGGAGGGTGCAGCCCTCTCCAAGCTCTGCTCAGCTGGACACAGCTGTGGAGAGTCCGTGTCAGAGGGTGCCGCCCTCTCCAAGCTCTGCTCAGCTGGACACAGCTGTGGAGAGTCCGTGTCGGAGGGTGCCGCCCTCTCCAAGCTCTGCTCAGCTGGACACAGCTGTGGAGAGTCCGTGTCGGAGGGTGCAGCCCTCTCCAAGCTCTGCTCAGCTGGACACAGCTGTGGAGAGTCCGAGTCAGAGGGTGCAGCCCTCTCCAAGCTCTGCTCAGCTGGACACAGCTGTGGAGAGTCCGTGTCGGAGGGTGCAGCCCTCTCCAAGCTCTGCTCAGCTGCACACAGCTGTGGAGAGTCCGTGTCGGAGGGTGCCGCCCTCTCCAAGCTCTGCTCAGCTGGACACAGCTGTGGAGAGTCCGTGTCGGAGGGTGCAGCCCTCTCCAAGCTCTGCTCAGCTGGACACGGCTGTGGAGAGTCCGTGTCGGAGGGTGCAGCCCTCTCCAAGCTCTGCTCAGCTGGACACAGCTGTGGAGAGTCCGAGTCAGAGGGTGCAGCCCTCTCCAAGCTCTGCTCAGCTGGACACAGCTGTGGAGAGTCCGCGTCGGAGGGTGCCGCCCTCTCCAAGCTCTGCTCTGCTGGACACAGCTGTGGAGAGTCTGTGTCGGAGGGTGCCGCCCTCTCCAAGCTCTGCTCAGCTGGACACAGCTGTGGAGAGTCTGTGTCGGAGGGTGCCGCCCTCTCCAAGCTCTGCTCAGCTGGACACAGCTGTGGAGAGTCCGAGTCAGAGGGTGCAGCCCTCTCCAAGCTCTGCTCAGCTGGACACAGCTGTGGAGAGTCCGTGTCGGAGGGTGCAGCCCTCTCCAAGCTCTGCTCAGCTGGACACAGCTGTGGAGAGTCCGAGTCAGAGGGTGCAGCCCTCTCCAAGCTCTGCTCAGCTGGACACAGCTGTGGAGAGTCCGTGTCGGAGGGTGCAGCCCTCTCCAAGCTCTGCTCAGCTGCACACAGCTGTGGAGAGTCCGTGTCGGAGGGTGCCGCCCTCTCCAAGCTCTGCTCAGCTGGACACAGCTGTGGAGAGTCCGTGTCGGAGGGTGCAGCCCTCTCCAAGCTCTGCTCAGCTGGACACGGCTGTGGAGAGTCCGTGTCGGAGGGTGCAGCCCTCTCCAAGCTCTGCTCAGCTGGACACAGCTGTGGAGAGTCCGAGTCAGAGGGTGCAGCCCTCTCCAAGCTCTGCTCAGCTGGACACAGCTGTGGAGAGTCCGCGTCGGAGGGTGCCGCCCTCTCCAAGCTCTGCTCTGCTGGACACAGCTGTGGAGAGTCTGTGTCGGAGGGTGCCGCCCTCTCCAAGCTCTGCTCAGCTGGACACAGCTGTGGAGAGTCTGTGTCGGAGGGTGCCGCCCTCTCCAAGCTCTGCTCAGCTGGACACAGCTGTGGAGCGTCTGTGTCGGAGGGTGCCGCCCTCTCCAAGCTCTGCTCAGCTGCACACAGCTGTGGAGAGTCCGAGTCGGAGGGTGCCGCCCTCTCCAAGCTCTGCTCAGCTGGACACGGCTGTGGAGAGTCGGTGTCGGAGGGTGCAGCCCTCTCCAAGCTCTGCTCAGCTGGACACAGCTGTGGAGAGTTGGCGTCGGAGGGTGCAGCCCTCTCCAAGCTCTGCTCAGCTGGACACAGATGCCATACCCCGGGGGCCATCGATGAAGGGGAGAATCATTGAACAGCAGCAGAGAATGTGCGATGCACTGACGAGCCTTCCCAGCACACTGACCACGATTGCAGAGAATGGAGACGTCCACCTCAAGCATGAGTGGTTGATGTCACAGGCCACTGATGTGTTGTTGAATGGTTAGAATGGCCAACGCCATGGAACATCAACCGCAGCTATCACCTGAGTCCATGCTCACTCTGGATGCCAACATATCTGCTACCTTAAATAGGATGCCAGATACCTTAGTCTTGACCTTACAGTGCCTCGCTCTCAGTGGTAGCAGTGAAGTGCGGCTGGGCCATGAGAGGGCTGATGGCAAAAGGCGACATGGAAGTGGGGACTCCACTCAAAGTGCTTCCACTTCTCCCCTGTTGCCCCCCCCCCCCGCTCCTCAGTCACTACCCGACAGGCTGCTTCATCTCCCGCTGGCCGAGTCTGCCCTGCACAGTTGCAGTTGGAGCAATCGCTGGCGGGGCCCTCACGGGCTCCAAAAATCCAGAGGTCGTCGGCCAAGAGCATCCCAGCAGTCAGAGCAGGGATCTGAGCAGCCTGCCTCTACCTCTGCTCAAGCCACAGGGATTGCACCACGTAGGAGAATAAGGAATAGGAAATCTTTGTAGATGCACAAGGGTATGCACATGGGTGTCTGATGTGAAGTTTCCATTCTTTAGTAGAATCACATAAATGTTACTAGTTTGCACCACTTTCCCGTCTTGCCCATTCTTGGTTGCTGGGTGGCAAGTCGCCTTTCAACGATGAATGGGAGGACATGAATTGACGGGAATCAATGGGAGGATGTGCAAGGGGTTGTTGGTTGTTTGCAGGACTGCTTTATGTCAGTGGCATAGGGGGTGGGGGGTGCGGGTAGGAGGAGTGGCCATTTCATGTGGTTCTGACATCAGTCCACTGGTGCAACCTAAGTGAACCTTGCATTAATAAGTGCATTCTGGGCAGCAATGTTAGCTGTTGGGGGTGCAATGCTCTCATCACCTTTCTCCTCCACCCCCCCTCAGAATCCTCTGAAGAGCCTCTGCGCTCTGAGCCTTGTTGCTCCTTCAGGTCCAAGCCTCTCTGTTGTGCAGAGCGCAGCACACCACGACTATTCTGCTGCGTACTGAAGGGCGCCTCCAGCTCTGTCTAGGCACCTGAAGCACACCTTCAGCACGCTGATAGTTTGTTTGATCTCACATCTGGTGGTCACATGACATTCATTGTAGTGCTGTTGAGCTTCATTGGTTGGGTTTCTGACGGGTGTCATCAGCCAAGTTTGATGTGGGTATCCCTTGTCTCCTAGCAGCCATCCCATAGGTCTGCTTGTTGGTCCGAAGACATTGGGGAGCTTGGGCTGCCACCGGACAAAAGCATCATGGCAGCTCCCTGGGAATGATGCGCACACCTGCAGAAATATCTTTTTGTTACTGCGCGCCAGCTGCACGTTGATGGAGTGGAAGCCTTGCGGTTGCCGAATATTCCTGGGTGATCGGGGGGCGCCCGGATTGCCGTGTGTGCAGTCGGTGACGCCCTGCACCTGTGGAAAGACAGCCAGAGACGCCAAAAAATCCAACCATCCACTCATTCTGACTCATCACAGGCGAAGTTCACACCATTGTCGGCCCTGGCAAACCAGCCATCAGTCACCTGTCTCAAACATTTGTAGGCCGCTGATGGGGAGATCCTGGATATGTCTCCGGCAGAGCCCTGGAAGAATCCGGAGGCTAAAAATTTGAGGGCAGTGCTGACTTTAACAGCCACTGGTAATGTGTGGCTACCAGGTCCAGCAGGGAGCAGATTCTCTGCCACCAACTGACGTGACTTCCGGAGACAATGGTGTTCTGACATGTCAAGGAAGCTGATCCTCTGCCTGTACACCCTGTGTTGTGGATAGTCCCTCCTGTGAGCTGCCTTGCTCCGCAGCTCCTCCCTCTGAAACTCCTCCCTCCGCTGCTCCCCTCTCCGCTGCTCCCTCCGCTGCTTCCCTCTCCGCCGCCCCCCTCTCCGCTCCTCCCTCCGCTGCTCCCCCCTCCGCCGCCCCCCTCTCCGCTCCTCCCTCCGCTGCTCCCCCCTCCGCTGCTCCCCTCTCCACTGCTCCCTCCGCTGCTCCCCCTCCGCCGCCCCCCTCTCCGCTCCTCCCTCCGCTGCTCCCCCCTCCGCCGCCCCCTCTCCGCTCCTCCCTCCGCTGCTCCCCTCTCCGCCACTCCCTTTTCCGCTGCTCCTCCCTCCCCCGCTTCCCTCTCCGCAGCACCTCCCTCTGAAACTCCTCCCTCCACCGCTCCTCCCTCCGCCGCTCCCTTCTCCGCCACTCCCCTCTCCGCCGCTCCCCTCTCCGCCGCTCCCCCCTCTGCTGCTCCCCCCTCCGCTGCCCCCCTCTCCGCTGCCCCCTCTCCGCTGTTCCTCCCTCCGCTGCCCCCCTCTCCCCTGCTCCTCTCCCCTGCTCCTCTCCCCTGATCCCCTCTCCCCTGCTCCCCTCTCCCCTGCCCCCCTCTCCGCCGCTCCTCCCTCTACCACTCCCCTCTGCCCTGCCCCCCTCTGCCCTGCCCCCCTCTGCCCTGTTCCCCTCTGCCCTGTTCCCCTCTGCCCTGCTCCCCTCTGCCCTGCTCCCCTCTCTCCTGCTCCCCTCTCCACTGCTCCTCCCTCCACTGACCCCTCTCCGCTGTCCAGCTGCAGTTCTCTCTACAGCAGGCTGCTGCTGCTGCTGGTGCTGGTCATATTGCTCCTCTTCCAAGGCCCAGTCTGAGGTGGCTAAAGCCGCACCCATCCTGATGTGATTCAGAAAACCTCTAGTATAGAAAGTAACCTCTCAGCTATATTACTGAACAAACCCTTTCCCATGAGTAGGTGAGTACTGATTATTTATTTCAATATTTACATGAGATTGATTCAACCCCCTCAACTGCCGCTGCATTCTCGCCTTGCTTTCACTGGCGAGTTTCAGGAAACCCGTGGATATGATGTTAAACTTAAAATTGTTGAAATATCGCTCTGATTGACCGATTAGAATATATTAATAGGCAACCCGCCTCTCCCGAGGGAGTTGTGCGCAAGCACTCTAACGAGCTCAAGTTAAACACGGAAGTCGGCGGCTTGGAGCTTCCTGACGCGTTCTTGCATTTTTGCTGGATTTAACTGGCCGCCCCCTCCAATCCGCTCCCAAACCCATGCGCTCCAACAGGTTAAAATTCCCCCCTTTGTGTGGACTGGACTGATGGGGGAGGTGCTGAGGGCTGGTTGTATCCGCAAACACAAGAGCATTGGATAAGTACCTGGAGAAAAGTATGACACTTGGGTATGAGAGGTATTGTGGGCTGGGATATTTCTTGGGCACCAGGAACGGCCACATGGAATGTAATGGCCTGTTCGGTTCCATAGGTCTGCCCAGTTAATTTAGACTAAATCCCTTTTTATCTCACCAAATGTTGCCTTTTTCCTATTGGAGCCCCCTTATCTTTGACGCCTTGTTATCCATTTCTGTTTTGTCATTGAACCCAACTGTTACCGAACCTAACTCTCACTGTCCCACTCTCAGCCGCTCATTGTCACATTGGATTTCTCACTGAGGAGAATAGTTCAGTAGACCACACTGCAAGTACACATTGGTGCTTGTTGAAATCTAGGGAGTGCAGAATCAAAGTTTGAGGACTATTAAAGAACTGAGCTAAATACAAATGCATATGTTATTGTCAAAGATATAAACCCAATACAAATAGCTCGGCATACGGGGGTCCATTGTCTTTCATTTGCTACACAATGGCGGAGCTGATGACGAGTACCTCCATTGAAAGTGGAGTTGACATCGATGATCAGCCATGATCATATTGAATGGCGGAGCAGGCTCGAGGGGCCGTATGGCCTACTCCTGCTCGTATTTTTTATGTTCTTATACCTAGCCAGATCTTTATATTTGAATATTTTAGTAATGAACTAGACCGTGTGTGATCTTAATATTGTTGACACTATTTGTATAACATACAAACAGGGAGGTAATGTTAAATTTATATGGAACCTTGGCTAGACCAGACTTGGAGTATTGTGTGTAGTTCTGGTCTCCAAACTACTAAACAAAGATTGAAGCACTGAAGAAACTGCAGAAAAGATTTACAAGGATGTTACCAGAATTGAGAGAACATAAGAACATAAGAAATAGGAGCAGGAGTAGGCCAATCGGCCCCTCGAGCCTGCTCCGCCATTCAATAAGATCATGGCTGATCTGATCCTAACCGCCAATCCACTATCACAGAACCATCTCCTGAATCTACCAGAATTAGACACCCGTAATAGGAGCAGGATCAGGCTACACGGCCCCTGGACCCGCTCCGCTACCCACAGGGCCATGACCGATCCGAACCTAGACTCATGTCCAAATTCCTGCCCGCTCCCCGTAACCTTTAATTCCCTTTACTTCTAGGAAACTGTCTATTTCTGTTTTAAATTTATGTAATGATGTAGCTTCTACAGCTTTTTGGGGCAGCATATTCCATGGACCTACCACCCTCTGAGTGAAGTAGTTCCTCCTCATCTCAGTTTTGAAAGAGCAGCCTCTTATTCTAAGACTATGCCCCCTAGTTCTAGTTTCACCCATCATCGGGAACATCTTCCCCGCTTCCACCCGATCCAACCCCTTCACAATCTTATATGTTTCAATAAGATCGCCTCTCATTCTTCTGAACTCCAATGAGTAGAGTCCCAATCTACTCAACCTCTCCTCATATGTCCATCCCCTCATCCCCGGGATTAACCGAGTGAACCTTCTTTGTACTGACTCGAGAGCAAGTATGTCCTTTCTTAAGTATGGACACCAAAACTGTACGCAGTATTCCAGGTGCGGTCTCACCAATACCTTGTACAACTGAAGCAATACCTCCCTATTTTTATATTCTATCCCCCTAGCAATGAAAGCCAACATTCCATTGGCCTTCTTAATCACTTGCTGCACCTGCATACTAACACAGAATCACAGAAACCCCACAGTGCAGATAGAGGCCATTTCGGCCCATCGAGCCTGCACCAACACATATCCCACCCGATCCCCGTAACCCCATGTATTTAATCCCCCTAACACTAAGGGTCAATTTATCACAGCCAATCAACCTAACCCGCACATCTTTGGACCTACACTTTCCAGTATTGTATTCCATCTGCCAAATCTCTGCCCACTTACTTAACCTGTCTATGTCCCCTTGCAGGTTTTTTATGTCCTCCTCACTCACTACTTTCCCTCCCATCTTAGTATCATCTGCAAACTTTGATATGTTACACTCGGTCCCCTCCTCCAAATCGTTAATATAGATTGTAAAGAGTTGGGGACCCAGCACTGACCCCTGCGGAACACCACTAGTTACTGATTGCCAGTCTGAGAATGAACCACTTATCCCAACTCTCTGCCTTCTGTTAGATAGCCAATCCTCTGTCCATGCCAGAATATTACCCCCAATCCCGTGATTTTTTATCTTAAGCAATAATCTTTTGTGTGGCACCTTGTCAAATGCCTTTTGGAAGTCTAAATACACTACGTCCACTGGTTCCCCTTTATCCACCCTATACGTTACTTGCAACGATCAGGAAAGATTGAGCAGGCTGGGCCTCTTTTCTCTGGGAAAGAAAAGACTAAGAGGGAGACCTGATAGAGGTCTTTAAAATTATGAAGGGGTTCTATAGGATGGATGTGGAGAATCTGTTTCCACTTGTGGGCGAGTCCAGACCAAAGGGCATCAATATAAGAAAGCCACTGACAGATCAAAAAGAATTTAGGAGCAATTTCTTTGCACAGAGAGTGGTGAGAATGTGGAACTCACTGCCTCATGGATTGACTGAAGCGGAGAGCATTGATGTATTTAAGGGGAGGCTTGATGGAGACATGAGGGAGAAGGGAATAGAGGGAGATAGGGGCGGAGTATAAACACCGGCATAGAATGGCCTGTTTCTGTGCCGTAGATTCTATATAATTATGTGCAATTCTATGTATTAAAATATGGCTATGTTGGAAGTTCTGTAGAATGAAACTACTTTTAACACAGGATACTTTCAGTGAAAGGTAATTAGGTTTATAATTATCATTGTTTTCCTTTACTTTTCAGTATTTTTCCTTACTCTTGCTGATCTTCCTAATGGAGCTGGTGGCTGGCGTACTTGCTTGTGTTTATTATCAGCGGGTAAGTTTAAATCCGATTGTATAAAATTAATCTTATCCAAAAATGTTTGGACAGGGAGAACGTGATGGTGTGATATGTTGCAGCCTGTGTGCATGGCACTGTGGGCCATTAGGACAGCAGTTGAAGCCAGCGATCTTCACACAGCGAGTTCCTGGTCTCAGCTCTGTAACTATGGCGACAGTGCAAAGTGCAGGTCAAATGACTTCTTCATAGAAAAATCATGATCCAGTTTCAAAGCAGCACTGGGAGACCCGGGAGCGGGTTGGCCAGGGCTGGGGCATGAAGTGTTGAGATTCGAGCAAGAAGCTGCAGAAAAAATGCCTTTAAAAAGACAGCGTCCATCTTCAACAAAGAATTTAAAAATGAAACCGGGAATGAAATTTGTATGTTGAATTCTCAGGTTAGAACCATGACTGGATAGGAACACGCATTCCAAATATTACATAAACGTTTTAGAAATCTGCGGCAGCTCTGCTGATTAGTAACTGCTGGTTGGTTACCCTGCTGATCAGTAATGGCTGATCAATAACCTCGCTGATCAATAGCCCACTGGTAGGTAATTTCATAGAATCATAGAATCGTACAGCACAGAAGGAGGCCATTCGGCCCATCGAGTCTGCGCCGGCCCTTTCGAAGAGCAATCCAGTTAGTCCCACTCCCCCGCTCTTTCCCCATATCACTGCAATTTTTTCTCCTCCAAGTATTTATCCAATTCCCTTTGAAGGCTACTATTGAATCTGTTTCCACCGCCCTGTCAGGCAGCGCAATCCAAATCCGAACCACTCGTTGCATAAAAATGTTTCCTCTCCTGTCGCCTCGGGTTCTTTTGCCAATCATCTTAAATCTGTGCCCTCTCATTATCGACCCTTCAGCCATTGGAAACAGTTTCTTTTTATTTACTCTGTCTAAACCCTTCATGATTTTAAACACCTCTATCGAATCTCCTCTTAGCCTTCTCTGCTCCAAGGAGAACAACCCCAGCTTCTCTAGTCTAAGATGATAATTGAGAAGGACATAAGTATGATGAAAACCGGGTTAATAGATTGGAGAAAAGCTGATCTTGAGGGGCTGAGAATAGAACTTGGGGGGGGCGGAGGGGAATGGACAACAATATTGGCAAACAATGATGTAGAACGACAATGGGAAACATTTAAAATGGTGTTCAACAGAGTGCAGGGAAATATATTCCACTAAAAGGAAAGAACAAACTAAACACTAATGAGACTCCATGGATGAATAAAGCCATAAGGGAACAATTGAGGGTAAGGAAAGAGGCAAACATTATGTACATAGACAGCAGGTGAGTGCACGATAAGAGAGAATACGAAAAGATTAGGAGAGAAGTCAAAAAAACAATTAGGGAGGCAAAGAGGAACTACAAAATTAAATTATCAAGGAACATAAAACAAAATAGTAAAATATTTTATAGGCACATCAATAAAAAAGGAAGGTTGGGATGGGAATAAAAAGAAAGAAAGACTTGCATTTATATAGCGCCTTTCACGACCACCGGACATGTCAAAGCGCTTTACAGCCAATTAAGTACTTTTTGAAGTGTAGAACCATTGTAATGTGGGAAACCCCGCAGCCAATTTGCGCACAGCAAGCTCCAACAAGCAGCAGTGTGATAATGACTGGATAATCTGTTTTTGTTATGGGGGTTGAGGGATAACTATTGGCCAGGACACCGGGGAGAATTCCCCTGCTCTCCTTCAAAATAGTGCCGTGGGATCTTTTACATCCACCTGAGAGGGCAGACGGGGCCTCGGTTTAACGTCTCATCTGAAAGACGGCACCTCCGACAGTGCAACACTCCCATTGAGGGACAGTCAGGATAATACCACAGGTAACGATCGAGAGATGGCAGAAATATTAAATAATTATTTTGCTTCAGTATTTACGAGGAAGATAGAACAGGTGGGCATTACATTGGATGATGAGATTAGTAAACATAGAAGATAGGAGCAGGAGTAGGCCATTCGGCCCCTCGAGCCTGCTCCGCCATTCAATGCGATCATGGCTGATCATCCAAATTCAGTACCCGGTCCCTGCTTTCTCCCCATACCCCTTGATCCCTTTAACCTTAAGAAATATATCCAGCTCCTTCTTGAATATATTTATTGAATTGGCCGCTACTGCCTTCTGTGGTAGAGAATTCCACAGGTTCACCACTCTCTGGGTGAAGAAATTCCTCCTCATTTCTGTCCTAAATGGCCTACCCCTTATCCTTAGACTGTGACCCCTGGTTCTGGACTCCCTGACCATCGGGAACATCCTTCCTGCATCTAGTCTGTCCAGTCCTGTCAGAATTTTATAAGTTTCAATGAGATCCCCTCTCATTCTTCTAAACTCCAGCGAGTACAAGCCCAATCGACCCAATCTCTCCTCATACGTCATTCCTGCCATCCCAGGTATCAGCCTGGTGAATCTTCGCTGAACTCCTTCCATGGCAAGAACATCCTTCCTCAGATAAGGCGACCAAAACTGCACACAATACTCAAGGTGTGGTCTCACCAAGGCCCTGTACAACTGCAGCAAGACATCCTTGTTCCTGTACTCAAACCCTCTCGCTACGAAGGCCAACATACCATTTGCCTTCTTAACCGCCTGCTGCACCTGCATGCTTACCTTCAGCGACTGGTGCACAAGGACGCCCAGGTCTCGTTGCACTTCCCCTTCTCCCAATCTATTGCCATTCAGATAATAAACTGCCTTCCTGTTTTTGACACCAAAGTGGATAACCTCACATTTATCCACGTTATATTGCATCTGCCATGCTTCTGCCCAATCACCCAACCTGTCGAGTTTCTCGGCATCCTCCTCACCGCACACACGCCCACCCAGCTTTGTGTCATCTGCAAATTTGGAGATATTACATCTAGTTCCCTTGTCTAGATCATTAATATATATTGTGAATAGTAATGAGATAAGTCCATTTAAAACAAAAAAGGGGATATATTAAATAAATTAATAAAACTCAAAGAGGATAAAACCCCTGGTCTGGATGGATTCCATCCACACATTTTAAAAGAATCTAGGGAAGAGATAGCAGAGGCATTACTACACATATTTAATAATTTGTTAGAAAAAGGTGTAGTGCCAGAGGACTGGTGGATAGCTAATGTAATACCGATATTTAAGAAGGGGGATAGAACATGTCCAGGGAGTTATAGACCAGTCTGCTTAACATCGGTGGTAGGAAAAATAATGGAATCCCTACTAAAGGAGAGAATAGAAGAACATCTAGAAACCAAAAATATAATAATGAATAGTCAACATGGATTTCAAAAGGGAAAGTCTTGCTTGACCAACCTTATTGAATTTTTTGAAGAGGTAACAGGGAAAGTTGACAGTGATAATGCAGTAGATGTAATTTATCTGGATTTTCAAAAGGCCTACGATAAGGTACCCCATAATAGACTGATGAACAAGGTCAGAGAATGCGGAGTCAGGGGACAAGTAGCAGAATGGATTGCTGGCTGGCTTCAAGACAGAAAGCAGAGAGTGGGGGTAAAGGGTAGCTATTCCCAGTGGCAGAAGGTGGGTCGTGGTGTTCCACAAGGATCAGTGCTGGGACCACTGCTGTTCACAACTTACATTAACGATTTAGACTTTGGAATCAAAAACACACTTTCTAAATTTGTGGATGACACCAAATTGGAGGGGTAGTCAATACTGAGGAGGACTGCAACAATTTACAGGACATTAATAAACTTGCAGAATGGGCATATAATTGGCAAATGAAATTCAACACAGATAAATGTGAGGTATTACATTTTGGCAAGAAAAACACATATTACTTGGAAAATACGAATCTAAATGGCATAGGACAGCAAAGGGATCTAGAGTACAAATACACAAATCACTGGTTCCAGGGATGAGAGACTTCAGTTATGTGAAGAGACTGGAGAAACTGGGGTTGTTCTCCTTGGAGCAGCAAAGGTTAAAGGAAGATTTGATAGATGTGTTCAAAATCATGAAGGTTTTTGATAGAGTAAATAGAGAGAAACTGTTTCCAGTGGCAGAAGGGTTAATAAACAGAGGCACAGATTTAAGGTGATTGGCAAAAGAACCAGAGGCGACATGAGGAAACATTTTTTTACACAGCGAGTTGTTGTGATCTGAAAGAGCAGTGGAAGCAGATCGAATAGTAACTTTCAAAGGAGAATTGGGTAAATACCTGAAGGGAGAACATTTCCAGGACTATGGGGAAAGAGCAGGGGAGTGGGATTAATCAGCACTGGCATGGTGGGCTGATTGGCCTCCTTCTGTGCTGTATCAGTCTATGATTCTAAGTGTTTGTAGCCAATAGAAAAACTTGTGCTAACGTTCTTTATCCTTTTCACATTTGTTGTTTGTGTACAGTTAAGTGAAGAACTAAAACAGCATCTGAACAAAACGATGATGGAGAATTACGCACAGCCCGGGAAGGACCGCATCACCAATTCTGTCGACCGACTCCAGCAAGATGTATGCAATTAACTTTCTGGGGTTTATTTTTCGGGAGGTGGGGCTCTGAAATCCGTATGTTGCTCGCTGACACATAACTGATTATTGAGCAGATTATTGCTTGATATCTGTGCTTTCAGAAAATAACATGGATTATTTATTCTGAAGAAAAATGCCCAGGTCTATTTTTTATTTTTTTGAGCATAATTTTGATTTTTTTTTTGTTTTACTTTCTTTTGTTTTTAACTGCAGCAAGATTTAAGACTCTGAGGAGGTTAAATTACAGGATAAAAGTAAGTGGTGTGAAAGCTTCCTTGCTGTCTCACTAAGTGAATCCAGCCACACTGCATTCCGGAGTCCTGAACTCTTGCAATGGATCAAAAACAGCTTCTGAGAATATGAACAGAGTTTATGGAAATTTCAAAACCCTTGCATTGGATTATTTTTTTATTACCAACAAAGGCGGTGGAAGCAGATTCAATAGTAATGTTCAAAATGGAATTAGATAAATACTTGAAGGGGGAAAAAAAATACAGGGCTATGGGGAAAGAGCGGGTGAGTGGGATTAATTGGAGAGCTCGTTCAGAGAGCCAGCACAGGCCCAGTGGGCCGAATGGTCTCTTTCTGTGCTGTATCATTCTATGATCTAAGTGTTTGTATGGTCCTGCTGAGAGAGCAGTCAGCATCACAAAGAGTGTCAGAGAAAATTCACTGTCTTCAAAATGAGGAAGCCCTGAGTGCAGTGTAGAATTCGGAAGGTGCAGGAACGGTGATGTTTCCACCGCATGATATTTAATCTGATAGCAACTTTTTAATCCATTATTTACTGGTAAGTTTTAACCAGTGACACAGTGGAAAGATTTTCCAATCTGTACTTGTGTTATGAATTTACAAAGCTTTCTGTGACTCTTTACATAGCATATACAGTGCAGAAACATGCCATTCGGCCCAACTGGTCTGTGCTGTCCCAAACCAGGAAGATACTGAGTGATGATGCAGACTCATCAATAATTCATAATCCAGTTTTTTGATTGGCTTGCTACACTTTATTGCTACTGTGATTGATCGTCTTATTGACATTGGGCGAACCAGTAGAAAGCCTGCTGGTGAAACACAGTCGATATGTACTGTGATGTTTTTTAGCATTGTCTTCAATGCCACGCCCTCCAGTATATACCTTTCTGATCTGTTGGATGGAAATTTCAACAATTACAAAGGTGGATTGCACTTACGTCTGTGTGAGAGACAGGTGCACACAATAGGTTTTGTGGATGGGAGCAAGAAATTACAATGGGTCACAGACAGATTAAGTCAGTGGAGAAAACTGGCAGATGGAGTTCAATGTGGGGAAGTGTGAGGTCATCCACTTTGGATCTGAGAAAGACCAATTGGAATATTTTCTTAATGGTGAGAAATGAGGAACTGTGGAGGAGCAAAGGGACTTAGGAGTCCATGTACATAAATCACTAAAAGCCAGTGCACAGGTACAAATAGTAATCAAAAAGGTTAATGGAATGTTGGGCCGGAATTTTCCCGTTGCCTTGGAGGCGGGTCAGCTGTAAAAATTGCGAAAATAGGCAGCGCGTCGGGAAGCTGCTGCAATCCCGCCTCCTCACGCCTTTAACTCGGGCGCGTTTGCCAGCGCGCCATGGACCCGATCAGGAGAGGCGGGCGACCTAATTAAACTCATGAAATGCTTGTTTTCAGACCCATAACTGGCTTTTTAACTGCAGCTTCTGAATTTAAGGGCATGAGCAGGGAAAGCGCGCAGTGCGGGAACCTCGCCTGTGAAGGGGAGGCGGAAGCTCAGTGGCGTTGTGCGAGGGCATTAATTGACAGCTGGGAAAACCAGATAAATACACACACCTTACACCTCATTAGTTGCCTAAGGAAAAGGCTGTTGATGACTGCATTTGTGCACAGATTTAGGTTTCTGGTGTTTGCACCTCGAAAGCCACTCTCACCACATTGCTAGTCACTATCACAACATTGCTAGTCACTATCACAACATTGAGGGATTGGCCCTCTGATCGCTACTTGACCTGCCATCTACTACATCAGCATGGGTGCCGCTTGTACTGTCTCACCTTGGTCCTCAGAATCGGACCAACATGAGCCCCACCACCAGCAGCAGCCTTCTCCTCAACGACTGATGCTCCACAGGCGAGAGGGGGCACCACCGTGCCGGAGGTGATACCCCCAACACAGGGTATACAGGCAGAGGATGAGCTTCCTCAACATGACTGAGCAACAGTGCCAAAGGAGGCTCAGGCTATCGCGCCAGGTCATCGCAGACATTTGTAGCTTGCTGGAACAAGACCTGCTGCCCAGAGGTCCTGGGGGACACTCCTTACCAGTGGCTGTCAAAGTCACCACCGCCCTCAACTTCTTCGCCTCCAGCTCCTTCCAGGGATCTGCAGCAGACATTTGCAGGATCTCGCAGTCGGCCACCCACAGATGCATCACCCAGGTGACCAATGCCATGTTTGACAAGTCAGCCAATTATGTGAACTTTGCCACTGATGAAGCCAGTGTTACTGAGCGGGCGCGCGGCTTTGATCTCTGGCTGACTTTCCACAGGTGCAGGGCATCTTCGACTGCACACATGTGGCCACCAGGGCAACCCCCTCATCACCCAGGAGTGTTTGTCAACTGCAAAGGCTTCCACTCCCTCAATGTGCAGCTCATCTGCAACCATAAAAAAATCATTGTGCATGTGTGCGCCAGATTCCCTGGCAGCTGTCATGACTCTTTTGTGCTGCGCCAGTCCATCCACCCTCAGCTCTTCTAAACTCCAAACAGACTTACCAGCTGGCTGCCTGGAGATCAGGGCTATCCACTGAAGACATAGCTCATGACACCCCTGAGGACGCCAAGTACTGAGGCTGAGGAGCATTCTAATGAGAGCCAAATGTCCACCAGATGTGTCATAGAGCAAGCAATAGGCATGCTGAAGATGCACTTCAGATGCCTTGACAGATCTGGAGGAGCCCTTCAGTATGCACCAGCCAGGGTCTCCAGAATCATTGTTGTCAGCTGCGTCCTGCACAACATAGCGCAGCAGCGAGGATTGGAGCTGCAGCAGGAGCATGACGCACAGCAGGCAGCCTCTTCAGAGGAGGAGGAGGATGAGCAGGTGGAAGGCGAGGAGGAGGGGGAGGAGGACGAGCAGGTGGAAGGCGAGGAGGAGGGGGAGGAGCCTGAGATGCAGATGGCACCAGCAGCGGTGCACATTGCTGCCCGGGATGGCCCCGTTGACTTGGGCCTCCATTGCCCCACTGCTCCCACTTCTCCCCAGTTGCCACCCCCTCAGTCAGAGCCCCAGATGCTTCCTCGGATCCCGATGGCCGAGTCTGCCCTGCACAGTCGTGGGAGGCTAAATTTACTTAACTTGCTCCAATGCAGCCACATGGTTGCCACATGTTGTACTAAGTTCCGCGCCCCCTCCACAACACCATAAAGCATCCCTACAATGACCAATCCATTGCTTTCACCCAAAGCCCCAATGCTCGAGGTTAAATAATGTCTCACCATTCACTACAAGTGACAAAGGCCACTTCCAAGGTTTGAGGCAAAAATGGACAAGACCCGAAAGTGGTGCAAACAAAAACATTCATATGTGCAATGAAAACAATTGAAACTTCGTACTAACATTTGTTGATACACCCAGCACTTACCCTTGTGCGTCTACTTTTGTGTCATTTTTCTTTTGCGAGTGCTTCCACGAGATGCAGCCCCTGTGGCTTCAGCAGAGGTAGTTGCAGGCCTCTCACTTCCCTGCTGCGACTGCGTAGACACTTTTGGCGGACGTCCTCTGGGTTTTAGGGCCCGCGAGGGCCCCGCCAAAGTCTGCTCCTCCCGCGACTGTGCAGGGCAGACTCGGCCATCGGGATCCGAGGAAGCATCTGGGGCTCTGACTGAGGGGGTGGAAACTGGGGAGAAGTGGGAGCAGTGGGGCAATGGAGGCCCAAGTCAACGTTTACATCCCTCTTTGAGAGGAGGTCTATGAATGCCTGCCATCTGTTGTCCACAGCTAGCATGTGCTCATGTGAGTAGTGCATTAGCTGCTCCATGCAGGTGGCCATCCTTTCCATGGACGAGCACATCGTCACCATAGCCTGCGCCGTGGTGGTGCTCATGTTGGAGACGGACTCCTCAATTCTCTGAACATTTGCAGATATTGCAGTTGCAGAAGATGCCGGAGCCCCTTGCAATTGTTGCTGCCCCCCCAGGATCGCCCTCTTTCCCGACGGCCCCCGAGGCTCAGCGTCTGCATGCAGCTCAGCAGAGCTTGGAGTGTCCTGCGCCCTCCGGCGAGGAGTCTCCACTGCTGCCCCTGTCAACACCATCTGCTCTTGCTCACTTGTGAATTTTAAGTCATCAGGTGACAACTCTACTCTATCTCGCGTAGGACCCACCGAGGTGTGCGTCTCTGCACTGGTGCTGGGTGCACTTGGATCTGCTAACACTGCACCCTCAGAGGCTGGAGGTTTCTCTGAGGAGTCGTCTTCCACCGGCTGGACAGTGCGGGGGGTGGGTGGTCCAGTTGATGGGCCTGTGGGAGAGTAAAGAGATGAATTAGAAGTGTTATAATAAGAATGGATAACGTTACCATTATGCACATGATGACATTTCACGACTGCTGACATGAGTCACCATATGGGTGACTGTTTTATGCCATGTGGCTTTATCAGATGTGATTCTGTCACCAGGTTTCTGGGATGTGCCCCTCTCTCTGTCTCCCACCGCCAGCGTCTCTCCAGCTCCTGAAATTTCCAGAGCCACCTCCTCTGCTGCTGTGAGATGTGCAATTACTGGAGGTCCTCCTCTGGTTCTCTCCCTCTCCCTGTTATTGTGGGCTCTCTTCTCCTGCAAGGAGGGAAAGAAGAGAAGTGTGAGTGAGAGTGATGGAGTGAGTGTAAGCAATGGATGGGTTATGTCATGAATCTTACCATTCATGTAGAAATGACTCATGAGATAACACTGGGCGACCAGCTGGTGGCGCCGTCCAAGGAAAGTATAAATACTCGGGCGTGGGCCCAGCTTGCTCAGGATGTTTTTGTAACCAGGAACTAGTGATGTAACTAGAAATCTCAAGTATTTATCCAATTCCCTTTTGAAAGTTACTATTGAATCTGCTTTCACCGCCCTTTCAGGCAGCGCATTCCAGATCACAGCAACTCACCGAATGAAGAACACTTTTCCTTTTTTCCCCCTGGCTTTTTTGCCAATGATCTTCCCTCTGTGTCCTCTGGTTACCGACCCTCCTGTCACTGGAAATAGTTTATTTTTATCTACCCTATCAAAACCCTCATGATTTGGAATGACACAGGAAGAATGATGATCCATTATTGACTCTGCTCTAGTGTCCATCAAATAGTCCGTTGAAATGTTTTCTCTGGATGATTTGACTTTTAATTAACTTGATTTGAAAATTTAAATGAAGGTACATTGTGATGGAGAAATGTGTAGCTATCTGAAATCCTGTGTAATAATCCCGGGGAGGGGGAGGTTGGGTATATAACGAAACGCCTCGAAGGTTCTGAGATGAAAGAGACGAGCAAAAGGCCTTTGCTGTTCTGTTGCTCACTTGTACCACGGTTCCTGTTTATTGTTCAGCATCCTGTCCTTTATGTAACTGCATCCGGAGTGCGTTTTGCAAACCCTGTTACCGTCTGGGCGTTTACACACGTTTAATTTGGGTATTTGGTTTAAGCCGAGCAGTTTTACACTGCTGTAAGATTTGGTGCATTAGTCGCGTGTTGATATTGGCTTCTATGATGAGCAAACACATTGCAGTGCGACTTATTCACTGTTTCAAAGACCAAAAGCATGTTTGGAGACAGGAAGGTAGGAGCAGGATATCAAACCTCTCTCTACCATCTCTCTCCACTCTGTGGAGAATGTTGACTATTCAGAAAAGCAGGATGTTTCCTCCTCATATTTTGGCAAACAATATTCAAGTTAATTCACCTGATCTTATTAAAAGGCAGCATTTACTGTTTTATCCCTCTGTTGCAGTTCAAGTGTTGTGGCAGCAACAATTCAGCTGACTGGCGGTACAGTGCTTACATCCTCTCACCTGTGTCAGGTAACAGACTGGTACCTGACAGCTGCTGTAAAACAGTAACTGAGGGCTGCGGTCAGAGGGACCATCCATCTAATGTCTATAAGGTAGAGGTAAGCAAAACCTTGCAGCCTGCAACTTCCACTTTGGAAATTAAATCACAGCAGTGTTGACTTTATGGAGGTGGCTGTTGTAACGGTGTTTTTAGAATGACAGTTTGTTTCTACTTTGCCCCCTTACCCCTCCTCTCCAGGAGTGGCCCATACTGGGGAGCTGGTTCCAAGGGCACAGGCAATGCTTCAGTACTCCATTCTACAACTGTGAGCATTACCAGGCTTCAACATTGGTGGGGGGAAGAGGAAAGGGCAGGAGGGTTATCACAGTTGGATCTGATCCTGGCCTGCCCTACTAAATATATTTGTTTTTATATCTAAAGTAACTTCTATTGTGGAGATGCCAAGATTTATTAGTTGTAGCTGCTTGTGGGTGTGTTGGTGTCTGGAGCGCTGTTGAGTTGCTGAGGTGTTGCTGTACCTTTGATGATATTTCTGTACTACTCCCAATGTGGAACACTCTGAATCGGCACATCTTGGGGTCAGTGAGAGGCTAATTGCTATTGTAGTCAATATGTTGGCAGCACATGTAAATCTTGCTTTCCTCCCTTTAGGAAGACGGCAAAGTATCAAGGAATGACTGGCCGTTCTCTCTCTCTAGGATTGTTGTGATTTGCTGTTTTATGAATGACACTTGAGCAAATATTTTAGATATTTTGCATGTATAATGCTTTGTGGTGTGATGGAAGTGTTAGATGCAAGACTTTGACTCTTGTGTATAGACCTTCTCAAATGATGATACCAGATCTTAGTGGATAGAGCAATAAACAGCAAGCATGAGGCAGCAATCCAGACTAACTAGACATATCCATCATGACTAGATCACAAGCACAGTGCTGGATTTGGCAGGGGGTGGGGGGAAGAATAAAAAGATGGGAAGGGGCTGAGTGATGTCAAGAGATGTGTTGGCAGTTACTCTAGTTGGATCCAATAAGATCTCATTTTTCAGTATGTAAAATCCCAGGTAATTAGATGAAAGTTACAGGGACACTGCGGGTAAGACCTTACAATGACCTTATTCTCATAGGAACGTAGGAATGTACAAGACTGGAAAAGATCTGGCTGGCCTCAGCATTCAAAAACAGAATTCCATGAGTGCAATGACCTGGGCAATGTTCATCATTTGAAAAGTTTTTAAACTTTGACTTTAATGATTGAGGTGTGCGCTGCTGCCTTTTAACAATATATCTGGTGTTTCTTTCTCCTCCTGACACTTTCTGTTCTTTCGACAGGTTTCATTTCTTAAATTAACTTGCTGTTCTATTCCTGGCTACTTTCCATTCCGTCATATGTTGAGCATTTGTTCAGTTTGATTTCAAAAGCCTTTGCCAATATTTTTGTGACAGTCCCAACTCTGCAAATAAAGCTAAGACATCAGCACATACCAACAGCTCACCCGCCAGAACAGACAGTAGCTGCAAACAGTCAGTCCAAACTGCAGGTGTTATTATCTTTAAAACCTACAGCCACTAGCAAACATTAACTGGCCAGCTTACCTTGTGTGGCAGTAGCCAAGACCCACTTTTTCATGGATCTTGCAGATTCTCTTGCTCTGCCTCTGTCTGACATCTGGCGGAGACCTGGGCTGGGTGGAAATATAAAGAGGGAGAGTGTTCCCAGGTGGATTTGTACTGCTGCTCATCAAATGGCTTCGAGAATTTCTCCATCCTCCCTATCGAAGGTGAATGAAGGTGATGATCGACTGGGATACCAGCTGAAATGTGGGAGCACCTTCACCACACGGACTGCAACGGTTCAAGAAGGCGGCTCACCACCGCCTTCTCAAGGGCAACTAGGGATGGGCAATAACTGCCAGCCTTGCCAGCGACGCCCACATCCCGAAAATGAATTTTAAAAAAATACCAGGTATGAGAGGCTTTGGTTATGAGGAGAGATGAAAGAAATTGGAATGCTTTAAATTAGAATCGAGGAAGTGAAGAGAAGACCTGATGAAGGTTTATGATTATGAAGAGGTTTTGACAGGACATATCATGAAAAAACATTTCCACGAGTAACCTCAAGGCATAAGTTTAAGATGATCACTAACAAAAAAACAAAGGGAGAGGTTATTTATTTGTTTATTTTTACAGAGAAAGTTGTTCGGACCTGGGATGCCCGGCCAGAAACAGCAGAGAGCAAAATCCAAAATAGTGTTTTAAATATTTGAGAAGAAAAAATTAAAAGGATGCGGCAAATGGGAGTAAAGGGAAAATTCATCCTGAAACCAGGCATGAGACCAAATGGGAGTAATGGGAAAATTCATCCTGAAACCAGGCATGAGACCAAATGGGAGTAATGGGAAAATTCATCCTGAAACCAGGCATGAGACCAAATGGGAGTAATGGGAAAATTCATCCTGAAACCAGGCATGAGACCAAATGGCCTCATTCTGTGCTGAAAGATTCTGTGATTCTAACCGACCACAAACAAACTTTCATCTCATTACTCTCAGCTGGATTCAGTCCAGATCCTGGGGTGAAGGGTCAGTGCACGAATCCACTATCCCAGCCAGCTTCTATGTTCGATTCTAAACTCTTCCCACAGATGTGTAACCGGTCTCTCACCCTCGTCTAATGTGAAAGCTCCTATTATTTTGCTCTAATTGTTTTGAGATGGGCAATGGTTGCTGAGTGCACAGGATTCTGCATGAAACTGGAGTCTACAACTGTACTGCGCAAAATATACACATTTTTACTTTCAACATGTTGTGATTTTTAATGAATTTTCAAATTCAAAGAGGAGACAACAGAATTTACTAAGTGATTTTTGACCAAGTGCTTTTTATCTGCCAATACAGACTGGATGTAAATGCTGTTTCTCTAAAGGGCTGGGAAACGTTTAGGAGAAATTGAAAGCTAGCAGGTGAGGTCTTGGCGTGTGAAGTGTTTTGTGCAGTGGTGTGAAATAGGAAGTTAAATCAGTCAATAAGTTAATGAGAAAATTAGAGAACTTTGTAAACCACAAAATCTGTTCTGATTAGAAACACTTGTTGAATTTCAGATAAAAAGTGTTACAAAGAATTGCTCCCAAGAACCCTGCAGGTTTATAAAGGTTGCACAAGTCGTGTGTTTGAATTGGCAAAGAGTCAGGACTCCCACATCCCATCAGCCCGCGATCATTGGCTGGGAAATTCTTTCACTTTTATTTGAATAAACACCTCCCGGGAATCGTTGGGAAATGAATCTTCTCTCCCCAGTCTCTGTGCAGCTGGAATGTTTCCGAGTACCCACAGCAGACAGATTATGTTAAGACAGAAGCAAAATATTGCAGATTGTTGAGATGTTTGTATAGCGGAAGGAATGTGAAGATTCCAGCAGCAGGCTGCTCCACATGTCTCGGAACCACTTGATAATTCTGTTAAATCCACCCGACCCAAGCTACAGTCAGCCGTCTTGCACAGGCGGGCCAAGCTCGCATCAGCTGCCAGATTTTATTACTACTTTTGAAAAGAGGTCTCTGTCGGCCATTGACTGCATTCTCTCTCTCTCTCTCCTGGCTCATGAGGTGCTGACAGCTGAATATTTGCTGAGAAGTTGTGAAGTCTGGCAGCCAGTGACCGTTTAGCTGCCACACAGCTTATTCTATCAGCAGCTCTTTTTATCCAAACTTGATCGTCAGCCGAATATCTCACATCAGAGGCTGAATTTTACCTTTTAGTTACAATATAAACTCTGGCAAGCTTGGCATTTCCTTCACATGCTGTTATCTCCTCAAAGAACTTGGTTACATTTGTCAGACACGATTTGTTTTTTTACAAATCCCTGCTGGCTGCCCGTAACCAACCCGTGTTTTTCTAGATTACTATTAATTTTATGGCCTCTGGAAGCTTTCCCACTGCTGATAGATTGATTGGTCTCTAGTTAGCTGATTTATCCCTTTCTCCCTTGTCAACAGAAGGGCTGCATTGATACCCTCCAGTCCTCTGGTACAACTTCTATATCCAAGGTAAAAGCAGAAAATGCTGGAAATACTCAGCAGGTCAGGCAGCATCTGTGGAGAGAGTGAAAGGATAATTACTAGTCCTGACCCCTTTAGGGCTACCCCGGATCAGGCATATTCCTCAGACGTTCACTTTCAACTAAAGTTGGAGGTAGCCGAATCCTAAAGACACTTAATTGGGTCTAAAGGTCCGGACTATCTCTCCCTAAAGGAAAGGAATAACCTGAAAATGTTACCGTCCTCCAGATAGGACTTTTAATAAGTTTAGCTAGACTGCAATGTTCCGGATATTATGAGGGTCCGGAAAACCCACCAGAATTCTGCAACTCCTCACAAAAGAGCGTACAGAGATTGAGTTTGCGAGTTTGATACAGAAGTATTATATGAGACATTTCTAAAAATATATAGATTTATTAAAGAACCGACATATAATTTACAGTTGGTGAGTCAATCGCAACATTAACAGTTCCAAAAAGAGAAAGCTTTACAATTCTATTAGCAGAGAACCTACTCTCAAATCTTAACTTCGCTACAGTTTTACAGTTCTTAAAGTTTATTCAGGATATCCACCAAAATCAAATACAGTACCTTGATCCCCGAGGTACAAAGAGTTGAAGACTTACAGAGCTAGCCCTGAAGCCGAGAATCGCTTTGCCCCTTTAAGCGAGTCTATTGTCCCATTTGAGGGTTCCATTTTTATACCCTTTCCCATTGGTATTGCCTTTAAGGTTTTCTGCTGATGTAAGCTAATTATCTCTAGTCATTTTTCTGCTGACCCTTGCAGTTCTTACAGTCACCTCAGCTGGTAGCAGTACAGAACTATGTCTCTTTAGGTGTTCTAAGTTTACCATAAAAAATGATGTAACTGCAGGTGTGTTTTACTTGATGTCATTTTCATGAAGGCAGATGTTTGTTACTTTTATGTGCTCCTTTACGAGGTGTAAATTAAAACACCTTGTTCTGGGTAACTTTGGCTTGTTCCCAAAGGTTCAGACTTCCAGGAGCCTTTAACCTTCTGTTTCAGTAAGGTTATTGATTCAGTGTCAACAACTTATCTTATCTCACTGGCCAGAATGCTCTCACAGTTTTTTCATGGTTCGGTTTCTAGATTTCCAGACCCAGTTTGTCATGTTTTAATAAGACCAGAATTCTTTCATAGAATGGTGTCTTTTTCTGAATAGGTTATTTGGCTTATTCCTTCACCAGAGGAACAGAGTTAACATTTCAGGTCGATGGCCTGTCATCAGAACTGGAAAAAGTTAGAGATGTAACAGGTTTTAAGCAAGTACTGAGGCTGGGAAAGGGGGGGGAGGAAGAGGAGGAAAGAACAGAAGGGAAGGTCCGTGATAGGGTGGAAGGCAGGAGAGATTAAATGACAAAAGGGATGATGGTGCGAGACAAAAGGAGAAGGTAATGGGACAAGTGAAGAAACAAAAGATGGCTCTCGAGGAGGTGTAAATGGGAATATCAGAATCACCAGCAGCTGCCGTCCGAAAAAAAGGGGGGCCGAGGTTATAGTCTGAAATTGTTGAACTCAATGTTGAGTCCAGAAGGCTGTAAAGTGCCTAATCGAAAGATAAGGTGCTGTTCCTCAAGCTTACGTTGAGCTTTGTTGGAACAGTGTAGGAGGCCGAGGTCAGAGTGGGAGTGTGTTGGAGAATTAAAGCAACCGAAAGCTTGGGGTTTTTCAGGTATCAAGGATCGCAAACTTCAACAACTCTTGGATACCAACGCACCTCCGGAACCTTCTTCCCTTCACTTTCCTCTGACCCCATCCCTTCTCCCAATCTCACCCCTTGCTGTATTTTCACTATCCCCTCTGACCTTCCCCCGGGGCACACAATATAAGTAACCTAAGTGTAGAACTAGGTACTTCTTTTCTTGGGGCAGGGTGCGGGTGGGAAATGGCTGATGGGTGGGGTGGGGGGGTGACGGTGTGTAGATGTTACACCATGACGGTATAGGACAGCCTCGATGCTCGATGGACCAGCTGATCTTTTCCTGTACTCTGGGTCCCATTTTTTGGCCAGTCTTTCTTTCCAATTTATCTTTTGAAATTAGCATTTTTCCAGCCAAGTACCTTTATCCAGCTTCCTTCTCTTTTTCAGTCTTTATATTGAACCTGATTATGTTGTGGCTGTATATACACAGACCTCTACCTGGTCTGGGTACACGTGACTCCATTCCCACACAACATGGTTGACACTTAAGCCACTCAGTTGTCAAGGCAACTAGGAATGGGCAATGAATGCTGCCTTGCCAGCGACGCCCACATCGCAGGATCAAATAAAGAAAATGTCATTCTGATTCCTCAAACCCACTTCTTCGACAGACCGGGTACAATCCATCTTATCCTAAACTTTGCCCATTGGGAAAAAAAATTTTTACGTAGAATTTATAGCACAGAAACAGGCCATTCAGCCCAACTAGTTTATGCCAGTGTTTGTGCTTCACACGAGCCTCCTCCCACCCCTCTTCATCTCACCCTATCAGCATATCCACCTACTGCTTTCTACCTCGTGTACTTCTCTCGCTTCCCCTTAAATGCATCTCTGCTGTTCACCTCAAGTATTCCAAGTTGTAGTGAGTTCCATATTCTAACCATTCTCTAAGTAAAGAAATTTCTCCTGAATTTCTTATTGGATTTATTAGTGACTATCTTATATCGTTAATCTCCAGTTTGGACTCACGTCACAACACCCTAGCTGAAGACCTGTGCACCAGAGCTAGCTGTTCCTGAGTCCAGCAATTTGCATCTACCTGACAATATGATCCAGCCAATTAACACCCGATCAGCCTCCGCCCGAGGGAAGCTACTCTCCCCTCTCCTCTGGCATTCAGCTCATGTACATCGTACATTGGATTCAGTGTCATGGGCACCAATCAAGTGGATGCAGTCAAGCTTCTTGTGTTGTTGCAGCTGCATCCATCCAGACAAGCAATGAGTATTACATCACACTCTTTTGACTTGAGTCTTGTAGATGCTGGAAAGACATTGAGGGGTCAGGAGATGAGCCACTCATCACAGAATACCCCGCCCCTGCCTGAGGGGTCAGGAGATGAGCCACTCATCACAGAATACCCCGCCCCTGCCTGAGGGGTCAGGAGATGAGCCACTCATCACAGAATACCCCGCCCCTGCCTGAGGGGTCAGGAGATGAGCCACTCATCACAGAATACCCTGCACCTGCCTGCCCTGCCCTGCCCTGGTGTTGATGTAGCTATTCCAGTTAAGCTTCTGTTCAATTGGTGGCCTCCAGAATGTTGATGGTAGGGGACCCAATGAGGGTGGTGCTGTTCAACGTTTGCGGGGGAGATAGTTGGGCTTTTTCTTATTGGGCTTGTGTGACGTAAATGTTACCGGGCACTTGTCATAAGAACATAAGACGTAGGAGTAGGTCATTTGGCCCCTCAAGCCTGCTCCGCCATTCAATAAGATCATGGCTGATCTCATAGTCATAGAGTTATACAGCACAGAAAGAGGCCCATCGTGTCCGCGCCGGCCATCAAGCCATGTCCTATTTCCATTTTCCAGCACTTGGTCCGTAGCCTTGTATGCTGTGGCGTTTCAAGTGCTCATCTAAATGCTTCTTGAATGTTGTGAGGGCTCCTGCCTCTACCACTCTTTCAGGCAGTGAGTTCCAGATTCCAACCACCCTCTGGGTGAAAATGTTTTTCCTCAAATCCCCTCTAAACCTCCTGCTCCTTACCTTGAAACTATGCCCCCTGGTTATTGACCCCTCTACTAAGAGGAAAAGTTCCTTTCTATCTACCCTATCTATGCCCCTCATAATTTTGTACACCTCAATCAGGTCCCCCCTCAGCCTTCTCTGCTCCAAGGAAAACAACCCCAGCCTGTCCAGTCTCTCTTCATAGCTGAAGCGCTCCAGCCCAGGTAACATCCTGGTGAATCTCCTCTGCACCCTCTCTAATGCAATCACATCCTTCCTATAGTGTGGCGACCAGAACTGCACACAGTATTCCAGCTGTGGCCTAACTAGCGTTTTGTACAGCTCCATCATAACCTCCTTGCTCTTATATTCTATGCCTTGGCTAATGAAGGCAAGTATCCCATATGCCTTCTTAACCACCTTATCTACCTGTCCTGCTGCCTTCAGGGATCTATATACATGCACACCAAGGTCCTTCTTATCCTCTGTCCTTCCTAGGGTCCTACCATACATTGTGTATTCCCTTGCCTCGTTAGTCCTCCCAAAATGCATCACCTCACACTTTTCAGGGTTAAATTCTATTTGCCACTGTTCTGCCCATCTGACCAACCTGTCTATATTGTCCTGTAGCCTGAGGCTTCCTTCCTCGCTATTTACCACTCCACCAATTTTCGTGTCATCTGCGAACTTACTCATCATACCTCCTACATTCGTATCTAAATCATTAATGTACACTACAAACAGCAAGGGACCCATACCGATCCCTGCAGTACACCACTGGACACAGGCTTCCAGTCACAAAAACAACCTTCGACCATCACCCTCTGCCTCCCGCCACTAAGCCAATTTTGGATCCAATGTGCCAAATTGCCCTGGATCCCATGGGCTCTTACCTTCTTGACCAGTCTCCCATGCGGGACTTTTTCAAAAGCCTACTGAAGTCCATGTAGACTACACCAACTGCACTACCTTCATCCACACACCTAGTCACCCCCTCGAAAAATTCAATCAAATTGGTTAGATATGATCTCCCCCTGACAAAGCCATGCTGACGATCCTTGATTAATCCTTGCCTCTCCAGGTGGAGACTAATTCTGTCCCTCAGAATTTTTTCCAATAATTTCCCTACCGGTGATGTTAGGCTCACTGGCCTGTAATTCCCTGGTTTATCCCTACTACCCTTCTTGAACAATGGTACTACTTTAGCTGTCCTCCAGTCCTCTGGCAGCTCCCCTGTGGCCAGAGAGGTTTTGAAAATTTGTGTCAGAGCCCCTGCAACCTCCTCCCTGACCTCACACAGCAGCCTGGGATACATCTCGTCTGGGCATGGGGATTTTTCCACTTTTAACCCTGTTAAAACCACTAGCACCTCCTCCCTCTCAATGCTAATTTGTTCAAGTATATCACAATCCCCTTGCCTGATTTCTATGCCTACATTGTCCTTCTCCATAGTGAACACAGATGCAAAATATTCATTTAAAACCTCACCTACATCTTCCGGCTCTACACACAGATTGCCACTTTTGTCCTGAATGGACCCTACTCTTTCCCTGGTTATCCTCTTGCCCTTAATATACTTATAAAACACCTTGGGAGTTTCCTTTATTTTGCCCGCCAGTGTTTTTTCATGCCCCCTCTTCGCTCTCCTAATTTCTTTTTTAAGTACCCTCCTGCACTTTCTATACTCCTCTAGGGCTTCCACTGTTTTTAGTCCTTTGTATCTGCCAAAAGCCTCCCTTTTTTTCCTAATCCATTCTTGTATATCCCTTGACATCCAGGGTTCCCTAGACTTGTTGGTCCCACCCTTGACCTTTATGGGAACATGCTGGCGCTGTACTCTCTCTATTTCCTTTCTGAATGACTCCCACTGCTCTGATGTGGATTTTCCTACAAGTAGCTGATCCCAGTCCACTTTGGCCAGATCCTGCCTTATCATATTAAAATCAGCCTTCCCCCAATTTAAAACCTTTATTTCCGGTCCATCTTTGTCCTTTTCCATGACTACTTTAAATCTCACCGAATTATGGTCACTGTCACCAAAATGCTCTCCTACTGACACTTCTACCACTTGCCCAGCTACATTCCCTAGAATGAGGTCCAGTACCACCCCCTCTCTTGTAGGACTTTCTACATGCTGGCTCAAAAACCTCTCCTGGATGCACTTTAAGAATTCCGCACCCTCTAAGCCTTTCACACTCTGACTATCCCGGTTAATATTGGGGAAGTTGAAATCCCCTACTATTATTACCCTATTATTTCTACACTCTCTGAGATTTGCCTACATATCTGTTCTTCTATCTCCCCCTGACTGTTTGGGGGCCTATAGTACACTCCCAGCAAAGTGCTTGCCCCCTTTTTGTTTTTAAGTTCTACCCATATGGCCTCATTAGAGGAACCTGCTAAGATATCATCCTCCTTACTGCAGTAATTGGCTCCTTGATTAATATTGTGACACCCCCTCCTCTTTTACACCCCCCTCTGTCTCACCTGAAGATTCTATACCCCGGAATATTGAGCTAATCTTGGCCTCAACTCCATTTCCCTGCCCGCTCCCCATAACCCTTGACTCCCTTACCTTTGAAAAATCTGTCTGTCAGCCCAAGCTAGATGTTATCCGGGTCCTGCTGTAGACTGGCATGGGCTGCCTCATTATCGGAGGAGTTATAAACGGAGCTGAACTGTGGAATCGTCACTGAACAGCCCCACTCCTGACCTTATGATGGAAGGAAGGTCATTGCTGAAGATAGTTGGGCCTAGGCCCCTTCCCTAAGGAACTGCTGCAGCGATGTCCTGAGGCTTCTGATGACCCCGACCATCTTCCTTTGTGTCCGGTATGACTCCAGTGACTAGAGGGTTTTCTCTTTGGCCCCATTGGCTTCGCTTTTACTGAGGACGAGGTCAGGTAGGTCACTTCCTCAGGTTGTCTCATTACCTGACACAGGCCCAATCCGGCAAATATGTCTTTCAGGTGGTGATGGTTCCACTGGACTAGTCTTGATGGTGCGCATCGAAGTCCCACACCCACAATGCATTATGTGTCCTTCTTCCCTCAGAGCTTCCTCCCAAGTGATGGTCAACACAGGGGGGGCGACAGGTAGAAATGATCACAAAGTTTCTTTGTCTTGTTTGGCTTGAGGTCTCATGGGATCTGGAGGGTTACGGTTGTCGTAGTTGATTTACAATTGAGTGGCTTGGTCGGTCTCTGAGAGGAGGACATTAAGATTAACCAGGTGGAATGGTGTGGGAGTAAACCAGACTAGGTAGGTTGGGAATTTCATTTATTACCTCATTGCTAGTCCAGAACCAGAGCCCCACTAGGCTACCATACCCTTAACCAATAACTAGCGACCAATAGTATCTCTCTACTGTGAGTGCTGTGGAGCGAAGGGACTATTTCAGGGCAGGTGCATGTTTTTTAACATTTGGTGTGTGACACAGAAAATTGCTGTTTAAATTAATACTTTACCTTTACTAATTAGGACAGCTTTAATTCTAAACTAATGAAGATAATTAATCCTTATTTTATGAAGACTCCAATCATGATGATCTGACTTTGGCCCTTCCTCCCGCTCAGAGTTGATTTTACACCGTTCCATTTTCCTTTCTCTCCAGACCCTTCTGCATTCCTCTAAGTAAATATTCATTCTTTTTTGAATGCTCAAATTGATTTAGCATCAATCACCACTTGTGGCAAATCATTTATTTGGTGTAAAGCTTCCCTCCAGTCTCCACCTTTCTGTATCTCGTGCCTATCCTGGGATCATGACCTCTCCGATTTGCCTCCCAATCGATCTTTACATTTTCATTTTATCTTCATATCTTTCCTCAATTGTCTCCATCCAATGGATTATAACCCTCATTGCCCCGGGCCTGCCTTGTAACTCCAATCGCTCATTGCCCCGGGCCTGCCTTGTAGCTCCAATCGCTCATTGCCCCGGGCCTGCCTTGTAGCTCCAATCGCTCATTGCCCCGGGCCTGCCTTGTAGCTCCAATCGCTCGTTGCCCCGGGCCTGCCTTGTAACTCCAATCGCTCGTTGCCCGGGCCTGCCTTGTAACTCCAATCGCTTGTTGCCCCGGGCCTGCCTTGTAACTCCAATCGCTCGTTGCCCCGGGCCTGCCTTGTAACTCCAATCGCTCGTTGCCCCGGGCCTGCCTTGTAACTCCAATCGCTCGTTGCCCGGGCCTGCCTTGTAACTCCAATCGCTTGTTGCCCCGGGCCTGCCTTGTAACTCCAATCGCTCATTGCCCCGGGCCTGCCTTGTAACTCCAATCGCTCGTTGCCCGGGCCTGCCTTGTAGCTCCAATCGCTCATTGCCCCGGGCCTGCCTTGTAACTCCAATCGCTCGTTGCCCGGGCCTGCCTTGTAACTCCAGTCGCTCGTTGCCCCGGGCCGGCCTTGTAACTCCAATCGCTCGTTGCCCGGGCCTGCCTTGTAACTCCAATCGCTCGTTGCCCGGGCCTGCCTTGTAACTCCAATCGCTCGTTGCCCGGGCCTGCCTTGTAACTCCAATCGCTTGTTGCCCCGGGCCTGCCTTGTAACTCCAATCGCTCGTTGCCCCGGGCCTGCCTTGTAACTCCAATCGCTCATTGCCCCGGGCCTGCCTTGTAACTCCAATCGCTCGTTGCCCGGGCCTGCCTTGTAACTCCAATCGCTCGTTGCCCCGGGCCTGCCTTGTAACTCCAATCGCTCGTTGCCCCGGGCCTGCCTTGTAACTCCAATCGCTTGTTGCCCCGGGCCTGCCTTGTAACTCCAATCGCTCGTTGCCCGGGTGATATACCTATCAATTCATCCAATGAAAAGCGACGAGTTAAGAAAGTAACTATAGGTTTTTATTGGCTAAATAACAGAGCCCACCCTCGTGGGTGATCGGATCCAACAAGGAGGAATACCAGCCAGTCGACCACCTTTATACCTGGGCAGGTAGGTGGAGCCATGGGCGGAGTCAGCAGTGGTCAGCCCAGGTATAACAGCGTGACAAGAGGCGACCTCGTATAGTGATACAACAGTGTGAACAGTGATAACGATATAACAGTGATAACTATAGTGTAACGATAGTGAACGATAAAAGTGGTTTACCACATTCACCCCTTGTTTAGATTTGAGTCCGGCGGGGTGAAGTGTACTACCAGTTCTGGTAAGTCAGTCTGTCCGGAGGCCTCGTAAGCCTTTCTGATCGTCGCAGCGGCGGTGCTGCATTCTCCGGTGTTGATGCTGGTGTCTGCGTGGTCGGCGAAGGCTCGTGGGGTTCCGGCATGCCGTCTACCTGAGCTGGAATTGCGGGGGGGGTGGGGGGGGGGTAAAGGTGGTGTCTCCGGAATGCCCGAGGGTCTCGCAAGGAGACTGTGTCCTCCCGCCCGTCTGGGTATGCCACATAGGCGTACTGGGGGTTGGCGTGCAGGAGGTTCACCTTCTCGACCAGGGGGTCCGTTTTATGGGCCCTCACGTGCTTTCGCAGCAGGACGGGCCCCGGGGAGGTCAGCCAGGTTGGTAGTGTGGTTCCCGTAGTCGACTTCCTGGGGAAAACAAACATTCGTTCATGGGGGGTGGCGTTAATGGCAGTGCAAAGTAGTGACCGGATGGAGTGCAGGGCTGCCGGGAGGACTTCCTGCCAGCGGGAGGTTGGGAGGCCCTTAGACTTTAAGGCTAAGAGGACGGCCTTCCATACCGTCGCGTTCTCTCTTTCTACCTGGCCGTTCCCTCGGGGGTTGTAGCTGGTGGTCCTGCTTGCAGCAATACCTCTCGCTAGTAGGAACTGACGGAGTTCCTCGCTCATGAAGGAGGAGCCCTGGTCACTATGTATATAGTTTGGGAACCCGAACAAGGCGAAGAGGTCGTTCAGGCATTTAATGACCGTGGTACTGGTCATGTCTGGGCAGGGGAAGGCAAAGGGGAAACGGGAGTACTCATCAACGATGTTGAGGAAGTACACATTACAGTCAGAGGACGGGAGGGGCCCCTTAAAGTCGATGCTCAGGCGCTCGAAGGGGCGGGTGGCCTTGATCAGGCTTGCTCTGTCCGGCCTAAAGAAGTGCGGTTTGCACTCGGCACAGGTCTGGCAGTTCCTGGTCACGGTCCTGACCTCCTCGATGGAGTATGGCAGGTTGCGGGCCTTAATGAAGTGGTAAAGTCTGGTGACCCCGGGGTCGCAGAGGTCGTTGTGGAGGGTCTGAAGTCTATCACTTTGCGCGCTGGCGCATGTAATTCGTGACAGAGCATCAGGGGGATCGTTCAGCTTACCTGGCCAGTACAAGATATCATAATCATAGGTGGATAGTTCGATTCTCCACCTCAATATCTTGTCATTCTTGATTTTGCCCCTCAGCTTGTTATTAAACATAAAAGCGACCGAACGCTGGTCGGTGAGGAGGGTAAATCGTTTACCTGCCAGGTAATGCCTCCAGCGTCGTACCGCCTCCACAATCGCTTGGGCCTCCTTCTCGACCGACGAGTGTCGGATCTCAGGGCCCTGTAGGGTCCTTGAGAAGAAGGCCACTGGTCTCCCCTCCTGGTTAAGGGTAGCGGCTAGGGCGAAGTCGGATGCATCGCTCTCCACTTGGAAGGGGATGGACTCGTCCACTGCGTGCATTGTGGCCTTGGCGATGTCTCCCTTAATGAGGGAGAAGGCTGCGCACGCTTCCTCCGTAAGGGGGAAGGATGTGGACTTCATGAGGGGTCTGGCTTTGTCTGCATAATTGGGCACCCATTGGGCATAGTAGGCGAAGAGCCCCAGGGTTCTCTCCAGAGCCTTTGGACAGTGGGGGAGGGGTAGCTCCATGAGGGGACGCATTCTTTCAGGGTCGGGGCCGATGACTCCGTTCTCTACTACACAGCCGAGGATGGCAAGGCGCGAGGTGTTAAACACACATTTCTCCTTACAGTAGGTGAGGTTCAGCGGTTGGGCCGTACGGAGGAATCTCTCCAGATTAACGTCATGGTCCTGCCGGTCGCGGCCGCAGATGGTGACGTTATCTAGGTAGGGGAATGTGGCATGCAGCCCGTTCTGGTCAACCATCCGGTCCATCTCCCTTTGGAAGACCGAAACCCCATTGGTGACGCCGAAGGGAACCCTAAGGAAGTGGTAGAGGTGGCCGTTCGCCTCGAAGGCTGTATACTGGCGGTCCTCAGGGCGGATAGGGAGTTGGTGATAGGCCGACTTAAGGTCGATGGTGGAGAATACCCGGTACTGCGCAATCTGATTGACCATATCAGATATGCGGGGAAGGGGGTATGCGTCCAGCTGGGTGTACCTGTTTATGGTCTGGCTGTAGTCGATGACCAGGCGGTTTTTATTGCCGGTCTTAACGACCACGACCTGGGCACGCCAGGGGCTGGTGCTCCCCTCGATGATGCCCTCCTTCAGGAGACGCTGCACCTCAGAGCTAATGAAAGCTCTGTCCCCGGCGCTGTACCGTCTGCTCTTGGTAGCGACGGGTTTGCAGTCGGGGGTGAGGTTAGCGAACAGGGAAGGTGGCGGGACCTTGAGGGTGGATAGGCCGCAGGTGTTACGCGGTGGGCGGTTTAAAATCTGCTGGTTGTCGACTGTGAGTGGGGGGAGGGGTCCACCGTATGCTAGCGTGACGCTTTGGAGGTGGGATTGGAAGTCTAGGCCTAGTAGGACGGCAGCGCATAGCTGGGGCAGGACGAGGAGTTTAAAATTTTTATACTCCGTACCCTTAACCGACAGGGTCACAACACAGTAGCCGCTGATGTCTGTGGCGTGTGACCTCGATGCCATCGAGATCCGGTTGCGTGTTGGTAGGACAGGGAGGGAGTAGTGGCTCACCGTGTCTGGGTGGATGAAGCTCTCCGTGCTTCCGCTGTCGAACAGGCAGGTCGTGGCGTGGCCGTTTACTTTGATGTCCATCATCGACTTGGACAGGTGATGCGGGCGGGCCTGGTCCAGTGTGACGGAGGCTAGTGTATAGCTGAGCGAGTTGTTGTAGTCTGCGGTTGAGGCGGTAGTCGGGCCTAGAGGCACGGTGGCGGTCGGGCGTGGTGGGTAAAATGGCGTCTCCCACGAGGTTGGACAAAATGGCGAAGAAGATGGCTGCCCCCATAACTCACATGAGGCACTGCTGGTGTCGGTTGCCTGTATCAAAGATGGCCGCCCCATGACTCACATGTGGGGATGCTGGCCTCTGTTGCCTTGAAGGAAGATGGCCGCCCCCACAGCTCGCATGAGGCACTGCTGGCCTCTGATGATCCACCTCTGCAGGCCTTAGCGAAGTGGCCTTTCTTCCTGCAGTTTGAGCAGGTAGAGTTCCTGGCTGGGCAGCGCGACCTCGGGTGTTTCGCCTGGCCGCAGAAGAAGCAGCCGGCGGCCCGATCGCGGGGGTCCGATGTCGGAGCCGGTACCGGGGGTGGCGGTCTCGATTGGGTCCGGGACGCCGACGCTGAGGTAGGTCCCAGGGGGGTTGCTGCGGGGGGTATCGCGGTCGGGGTCGGCCCCAAGTCCCAGGGTCGCGAGTTACAGTACCTTGAGTATGCCTCGAGGTCACGATGGGCCACCTCTAGAGAGAGAGCGAGGGCTGCAGCTTTGTCCAGGTCGAGGTCCCTTGCTTCCAGTAGTCTTTGCCGTGAGTAGTCGGACCGCAGGCCTTTCACGAAGGCATCGCGGACATTGTCTTCAGTATTTTCTGCCGCCGTTACCGCTTTAAAGTTACAGTCTCTGCCGAGTGCTTGTAGCACCCGTAAAAATTCCTCCACGGGCTCTCCTGGCTGTTGCGGGCGGGATCTTAGGAGGTGTCTGGCATACATGGAATTTACCGGGGTTTGGTACTGTCTTTTCAGCCGGTTGATGGCGTCCTCGTATGTTTTAAGGTCCCGGATGAGTGCGAATACTTTAGAGCTCACTTGGGCGTTCAGAACTCTTAGCATGGATTTCTGAGGCACGCCGGATTCTCCCAGGTAGGCTTCGAAGCAGCTCAGCCAGTGTTCGAAGTCGAGGGCTGAGTTTGCTGCCTGTGGCTTTAGATCCAGGTACGGTGGTCTGAGGGCTCGCAGCCAGGCCGGCTGCTGTGGCTGTTGTAGCTGGGCGTCTGGCTGGTCGCTTGGCTGGTCGTTTGACTGCTCAGTTGTCGACATTTTAAAATTTAGCCAATAAAATTGATATACCTATCAATTCATCCAATGAAAAGCGACGAGTTAAGAAAGTAACTATAGGTTTTTATTGGCTAAATAACAGAGCCCACCCTCGTGGGTGATCGGATCCAACAAGGAGGAATACCAGCCAGTCGACCACCTTTATACCTGGGCAGGTAGGTGGAGCCATGGGCGGAGTCAGCAGTGGTCAGCCCAGGTATAACAGCGTGACAAGAGGCGACCTCGTATAGTGATACAACAGTGTGAACAGTGATAACGATATAACAGTGATAACTATAGTGTAACGATAGTGAACGATAAAAGTGGTTTACCACACCGGGCCTGCCTTGTAACTCCAATCGCTCGTTGCCCCGGGCCTGCCTTGTAACTCCAATCGCTCGTTGCCCCGGGCCTGCCTTGTAACTCCAGTCGCTCGTTGCCCCGGGCCTGCCTTGTAACTCCAATCGCTCGTTGCCCCGGGCCTGCCTTGTAACTCCAATCGCTCGTTGCCCCGGGCCTGCCTTGTAACTCCAATCGCTTGTTGCCCGGGCCTGCCTTGTAACTCCAATCGCTCAATGCCCCGGGCCTGCCTTGTAACTCCAATCACTCGTTGCCCCGGGCCTGCCTTGTAACTCCAATCGCTCATTGCCCCGGGCCTGCCTTGTAACTCCAATCACTCATTGCCCGGGCCTGCCTTGTAACTCCAATCGCTCGTTGCCCCGGGCCTGCCTTGTAACTCCAATCGCTTGTTGCCCGGGCCTGCCTTGTAACTCCAATCGCTCATTGCCCCGGGCCTGCCTTGTAACTCCAATCGCTTGTTGCCCGGGCCTGCCTTGTAACTCCAATCGCTCATTGCCCCGGGCCTGCCTTGTAACTCCAATCGCTCGTTGCCCGGGCCTGCCTTGTAACTCCAATCGCTCATTGCCCCGGGCCTGCCTTGTAACTCCAATCGCTCGTTGCCCGGGCCTGCCTTGTAACTCCAATCGCTCGTTGCCCGGGCCTGCCTTGTAACTCCAATCACTCATTGCCCGGGCCTGCCTTGTAACTCCAATCACTCATTGCCCGGGCCTGCCTTGTAACTCCAATCGCTCGTTGCCCCGGGCCTGCCTTGTAACTCCAGTCGCTCGTTGCCCGGGCCTGCCTTGTAACTCCAATCGCTCGTTGCCCGGGCCTGCCTTGTAACTCCAATCGCTCATTGCCCCGGGCCTGCCTTGTAACTCCAATCACTCATTGCCCCGGGCCTGCCTTGTAACTCCAATCGCTCATTGCCCCGGGCCTGCCTTGTAACTCCAATCACTCATTGCCCGGGCCTGCCTTGTAACTCCAATCGCTCGTTGCCCCGGGCCTGCCTTGTAACTCCAGTCGCTCGTTGCCCGGGCCTGCCTTGTAACTCCAATCGCTCGTTGCCCGGGCCTGCCTTGTAACTCCAATCGCTCGTTGCCCGGGCCTGCCTTGTAACTCCAGTCGCTCATTGCCCCGGGCCTGCCTTGTAGCTCCAATCACTCGTTGCCCGGGCCTGCCTTGTAACTCCAATCGCTCGTTGCCCGGGCCTGCCTTGTAACTCCAATCGCTCATTGCCCGGGCCTGCCTTGTAACTCCAATCGCTCGTTGCCCCGGGCCTGCCTTGTAACTCCAATCACTCTTTGCCCGGGCCTGCCTTGTAACTCCAATTCCTCGTTGCCCGGGCCTGCCTTGTAACTCCAATCGCTCATTGCCCCGGGCCTGCCTTGTAACTCCAATCGCTCGTTGCCCGGGCCTGCCTTGTAACTCCAATCGCTCGTTGCCCCGGGCCTGCCTTGTAACTCCAATCGCTCATTGCCCCGGGCCTGCCTTGTAACTCCAATCGCTTGTTGCCCCGGGCCTGCCTTGTAACTCCAATCGCTTGTTGCCCCGGGCCTGCCTTGTAACTCCAATCGCTCATTGCCCCGGGCCTGCCTTGTAACTCCAATCACTCGTTGCCCGGGCCTGCCTTGTAACTCCAATCGCTCGTTGCCCCGGGCCTGCCTTGTAACTCCAATCGCTCGTTGCCCGGGCCTGCCTTGTAACTCCAATCGCTTGTTGCCCCGGGCCTGCCTTGTAACTCCAATCGCTCGTTGCCCGGGCCTGCCTTGTAACTCCAATCGCTCATTGCCCGGGCCTGCCTTGTAACTCCAGTCGCTCGTTGCCCTGGGCCTGCCTTGTAGCTCCAATCGCTCGTTGCCCGGGCCTGCCTTGTAACTCCAATCACTCGTTGCCCTGGGCCTGCCTTGTAACTCCAATCGCTCATTGCCCTGGGCCTGCCTTGTAACTCCAATCGCTCATTGCCCGGGCCTGCCTTGTAACTCCAATCGCTCGTTGCCCCGGGCCTGCCTTGTAACTCCAATCGCTCATTGCCCTGGGCCTGCCTTGTAACTCCAATCGCTCATTGCCCGGGCCTGCCTTGTAACTCCAATCGCTCGTTGCCCTGGGCCTGCCTTGTAACTCCAATCGCTCGTTGCCCTGGGCCTGCCTTGTAACTCCAATCGCTCATTGCCCTGGGCCTGCCTTGTAACTCCAATCGCTCATTGCCCGGGCCTGCCTTGTAACTCCAATCGCTTGTTGCCCCGGGCCTGCCTTGTAACTCCAATCGCTTGTTGCCCCGGGCCTGCCTTGTAGCTCCAATCGCTCGTTGCCCCGGGCCTGCCTTGTAACTCCAATCGCTCGTTGCCCTGGGCCTGCCTTGTAGCTCCAATCGCTCGTTGCCCTGGGCCTGCCTTGTAGCTCCAATCGCTCGTTGCCCGGGCCTGCCTTGTAACTCCAATCGCTCGTTGCCCGGGCCTGCCTTGTAACTCCAATCGCTCGTTGCCTGGGCCTGCCTTGTAACTCCAATCGCTCGTTGCCCCGGGCCTGCCTTGTAACTCCAATCGCTTGTTGCCCCGGGCCTGCCTTGTAACTCCAATCGCTCGTTGCCCCGGGCCTGCCTTGTAACTCCAATCGCTCGTTGCCCGGGCCTGCCTTGTAACTCCAATCGCTTGTTGCCCGGGCCTGCCTTGTAACTCCAATCGCTCGTTGCCCGGGCCTGCCTTGTAACTCCAATCGCTCATTGCCCCGGGCCTGCCTTGTAACTCCAATCACTCGTTGCCCCGGGCCTGCCTTGTAACTCCAATCACTCGTTGCCCCGGGCCTGCCTTGTAACTCCAATCGCTCGTTGCCCCGGGCCTGCCTTGTAACTCCAATCGCTCGTTGCCCGGGCCTGCCTTGTAGCTCCAATCGCTCGTTGCCCCGGGCCTGCCTTGTAGCTTCAATCACTCATTGCCCCGGGCCTGCCTTGTAACTCCAATCGCTCGTTGCCCGGGCCTGCCTTGTAACTCCAATCGCTCGTTGCCCCGGGCCTGCCTTGTAACTCCAATCACTCGTTGCCCCGGGCCTGCCTTGTAACTCCAATCGCTTGTTGCCCCGGGCCTGCCTTGTAACTCCAGTCGCTCGTTGCCCGGGCCTGCCTTGTAACTCCAATCGCTCGTTGCCCGGGCCTGCCTTGTAACTCCAATCGCTCGTTGCCCGGGCCTGCCTTGTAACTCCAATCGCTCGTTGCCCCGGGCCTGCCTTGTAACTCCAATCACTCGTTGCCCCGGGCCTGCCTTGTAACTCCAATCACTCGTTGCCCCGGGCCTGCCTTGTAACTCCAATCGCTCATTGCCCCGGGCCTGCCTTGTAGCTCCAATCGCTCGTTGCCCGGGCCTGCCTTGTAACTCCAATCGCTCGTTGCCCTGGGCCTGCCTTGTAACTCCAATCACTCATTGCCCCGGGCCTGCCTTGTAACTCCAATCGCTCGTTCCCCGGGCCTACCTTGTAACTCCAATCGCTTGTTGCCCCGGGCCTGCCTTGTAACTCCAATCGCTCGTTGCCCGGGCCTACCTTGTAACTCCAATCGCTCGTTGCCCCGGGCCTGCCTTGTCACTCCAATCGCTCGTTGCCCCGGGCCTGCCTTGTAACTCCAATCGCTCATTGCCCCGGGCCTGCCTTGTAACTCCAATCGCTCGTTGCCCGGGCCTACCTTGTAGCTCCAATCACTCATTGCCCCGGGCCTGCCTTGTAACTCCAATCGCTCGTTGCCCCGGGCCTGCCTTCTAACTCCAATCGCTCATTGCCCCGGGCCTGCCTTGTAACTCCAATCGCTCGTTGCCCGGGCCTACCTTGTAGCTTCAATCACTCATTGCCCCGGGCCTGCCTTGTAACTCCAATCGCTCGTTGCCCGGGCCTGCCTTGTAACTCCAATCGCTCGTTGCCCGGGCCTACCTTGTAGCTCCAATCACTCATTGCCCCGGGCCTGCCTTGTAACTCCAATTCCTCGTTGCCCGGGCCTGCCTTGTAACTCCAATTCCTCGTTGCCCCGGGCCTGCCTTGTAACTCCAATTCCTCATTGCCCCGGGCCTGCCTTGTAACTCCAATCGCTCGTTGCCCCGGGCCTGCCTTGTAACTCCAATTCCTCGTTGCCCCGGGCCTGCCTTGTAACTCCAATTCCTCATTGCCCCGGGCCTGCCTTGTAACTCCAATCGCTTGTTGCCCCAGGCCTGCCTTGTAACTCCAATCGCTCGTTGCCCGGGCCTGCCTTGTAACTCCAATCGCTCGTTGCCCTGGGCCTGCCTTGTAACTCCAATCGCTCGTTGCCCGGGCCTGCCTTGTAGCTCCAATCACTCATTGCCCCGGGCCTGCCTTGTAACTCCAATCGCTCGTTGCCCCGGGCCTGCCTTGTAACTCCAATCACTCGTTGCCCCGGGCCTGCCTTGTAACTCCAATCGCTCGTTGCCCGGGCCTGCCTTGTAACTCCAGTCGCTTGTTGCCCGGGCCTGCCTTGTAACTCCAATCACTCGTTGCCCCGGGCCTGCCTTGTAACTCCAATCGCTCGTTGCCCGGGCCTGCCTTGTAACTCCAGTCGCTTGTTGCCCGGGCCTGCCTTGTAACTCCAATCGCTCGTTGCCCGGGCCTGCCTTGTAACTCCAATCGCTCGTTGCCCTGGGCCTGCCTTGTAACTCCAATCGCTCGTTGCCCGGGCCTGCCTTGTAACTCCAGTCGCTTGTTGCCCGGGCCTGCCTTGTAACTCCAATTCCTCGTTGCCCCGGGCCTGCCTTGTAACTCCAATTCCTCATTGCCCCGGGCCTGCCTTGTAACTCCAATCGCTCGTTGCCCCGGGCCTGCCTTGTAACTCCAATTCCTCATTGCCCCGGGCCTGCCTTGTAACTCCAATCGCTTGTTGCCCCGGGCCTGCCTTGTAACTCCAGTCGCTTGTTGCCCCGGGCCTACCTTGTAACTCCAATCGCTCGTTGCCCCGGGCCTGCCTTGTAACTCCAATCACTCATTGCCCCGGGCCTGCCTTGTAACTCCAATCACTCGTTGCCTGGGCCTGCCTTGTAACTCCAATCACTCGTTGCCCCGGGCCTGCCTTGTAACTCCAATCGCTCATTGCCCGGGCCTGCCTTGTAACTCCAATCACTCGTTGCCCCGGGCCTGCCTTGTAACTCCAATCGCTCGTTGCCCCGGGCCTGCCTTGTAACTCCAATCGCTCGTTGCCCCGGGCCTGCCTTGTAACTCCAATCACTCATTGCCCGGGCCTGCCTTGTAACTCCAATCGCTCGTTGCCCGGGCCTGCCTTGTAACTCCAATCACTCATTGCCCGGGCCTGCCTTGTAACTCCAATCACTCGTTGCCCGGGCCTGCCTTGTAACTCCAGTCGCTCGTTGCCCCGGGCCTGCCTTGTAACTCCAATCGCTCGTTGCCCCGGGCCTGCCTTGTAACTCCAATCACTCATTGCCCGGGCCTGCCTTGTAACTCCAATCGCTCGTTGCCCGGGCCTGCCTTGTAACTCCAATCACTCATTGCCCCGGGCCTGCCTTGTAACTCCAATCGCTCATTGCCCCGGGCCTGCCTTGTAACTCCAATCACTCATTGCCCCGGGCCTGCCTTGTAACTCCAATCACTCATTGCCCCGGGCCTGCCTTGTAACTCCAATCACTCATTGCCCGGGCCTGCCTTGTAACTCCAATCGCTCGTTGCCCGGGCCTGCCTTGTAACTCCAATCACTCATTGCCCCGGGCCTGCCTTGTAACTCCAATCGCTCGTTGCCCGGGGCTGCCTTGTAACTCCAATCGCTCGTTGCCCCGGGCCTGCCTTGTAACTCCAATCACTCATTGCCCCGGGCCTGCCTTGTAACTCCAATCGCTCGTTGCCCGGGCCTGCCTTGTAACTCCAGTCGCTCGTTGCCCCGGGCCTGCCTTGTAACTCCAATCGCTCATTGCCCCGGGCCTGCCTTGTAACTCCAATCACTCATTGCCCCGGGCCTGCCTTGTAACTCCAGTCGCTTGTTGCCCCGGGCCTGCCTTGTAACTCCAATCGCTCGTTGCCCCGGGCCTGCCTTGTAACTCCAATCGCTCGTTGCCCCGGGCCTGCCTTGTAACTCCAATCGCTCGTTGCCCCGGGCCTGCCTTGTAACTCCAATCGCTCGTTGCCCCGGGCCTGCCTTGTAACTCCAATCGCTCGTTGCCCGGGCCTGCCTTGTAACTCCAATCGCTCGTTGCCCCGGGCCTGCCTTGTAACTCCAATCGCTCGTTGCCCGGGCCTGCCTTGTAACTCCAATCGCTCGTTGCCCCGGGCCTGCCTTGTAACTCCAGTCGCTCATTGCCCCGGGCCTGCCTTGTAACTCCAATCGCTCGTTGCCCCGGGCCTGCCTTGTAACTCCAATCGCTCGTTGCCCCGGGCCTGCCTTGTAACTCCAGTCGCTCATTGCCCCGGGCCTGCCTTGTAACTCCAATCGCTCGTTGCCCGGGCCTGCCTTGTAACTCCAATCGCTCGTTGCCCCGGGCCTGCCTTGTAACTCCAATCGCTCGTTGCCCCGGGCCTGCCTTGTAACTCCAATCACTCATTGCCCGGGCCTGCCTTGTAACTCCAATCGCTCGTTGCCCCGGGCCTGCCTTGTAACTCCAATCACTCATTGCCCGGGCCTGCCTTGTAACTCCAGTCGCTCGTTGCCCCGGGCCTGCCTTGTAACTCCAATCGCTCGTTGCCCCGGGCCTGCCTTGTAACTCCAATCGCTCGTTGCCCCGGGCCTGCCTTGTAACTCCAATCGCTCGTTGCCCCGGGCCTGCCTTGTAACTCCAATCGCTCGTTGCCCGGGCCTGCCTTGTAACTCCAATCGCTCATTGCCCGGGCCTGCCTTGTAACTCCAGTCGCTCATTGCCCCGGGCCTGCCTTGTAACTCCAATCGCTCGTTGCCCCGGGCCTGCCTTGTAACTCCAATCGCTCGTTGCCCTGGGCCTGCCTTGTAACTCCAATCGCTCATTGCCCCGGGCCTGCCTTGTAACTCCAGTCGCTCATTGCCCCGGGCCTGCCTTGTAACTCCAGTCGCTCATTGCCCCGGGCCTGCCTTGTAACTCCAATCGCTCGTTGCCCGGGCCTGCCTTGTAACTCCAATCGCTCGTTGCCCCGGGCCTGCCTTGTAACTCCAATCACTCGTTGCCCGGGCCTGCCTTGTAACTCCAATCGCTCGTTGCCCCGGGCCTGCCTTGTAACTCCAATCACTCATTGCCCGGGCCTGCCTTGTAACTCCAATCGCTCGTTGCCCGGGCCTGCCTTGTAACTCCAATCGCTCGTTGCCCGGGCCTGCCTTGTAACTCCAATCGCTCGTTGCCCGGGCCTGCCTTGTTACTCCAATCGCTTGTTGCCCCGGGCCTGCCTTGTAACTCCAATTCCTTGTTGCCCCGGGCCTGCCTTGTAACTCCAATTCCTTGTTGCTGGTATTATCCTGATTAACCTAAGTTGCACTTTCTCCAGGTTTATTATCTCTCTCCTACAGTGAGGAGCCCACAGTGTCCCTGATGCAGCCTAACCATCGTTTTGTACCTCTTTGCTTTTGTACTCAATTTTTTATAATTTCAGGAGTAAAACCAAACCTCATTCTTGCCAGAAAAGTTGGCACTAACTGAAGCACTAAGCATTTTCTGTGGTATGTGTTGTTCGCAGGGTGGATGTATCACTATATTGGAACAGGTCCTGGCAGATCACCTTCTGATTATTGGAGCAGTTGGCATTGGAGTAGCTGGTCTTCAGGTGAGTCACATCACCAGTCCTGGAGCACCCTGGTCATGATGGATCTGAGCAAACTAGTCTTCTCCAGACATGTCGAAGCTGGCATGGAGATTCAGTGAACCTCATGGATTGATAGTGAATCCATAATACTTAGTCTGGCATGTGGATAGGGTCGCACTTGGCCCCCATTCATGCCCAAGGTGACACATGCAACTGATGTCTGTTTCTCAGACAGTACAAACTACAGACACGACTGACACAACTGTAAGTGTGTCTGTCACTATGGGACGGTGAGTGTGTCTGTCACTATGGGACGGTGAGTGTGTCTGTCACTATGGGATGGTGAGTGTGTCTGTCACTACGGGATGGTGAGTGTGTCTGTCACTATGGGATGGTGAGTGTGTCTGTCACTATGGGACGGTGAGTGTGTCTGTCACTATGGGACGGTGAGTGTGTCTGTCACTATGGGATGGTGAGTGTGTCTGTCACTACGGGATGGTGAGTGTGTCTGTCACTATGGGATGGTGAGTGTGTCTGTCACTATCGGACGGCAAGTGTGTCTGTCACTATGGGACGGTGAGTGTGTCTGTCACTATGGGATGGTGAGTGTGTCTGTCACTATGGGATGGTGAGTGTGTCTGTCACTATGGGATGGTGAGTGTGTCTGTCACTACGGGATGGTGAGTGTGTCTGTCACTATCGGATGGTGAGTGTGTCTGTCACTATGGGACGGTGAGTGTGTCTGTCACTACGGGATGGTGAGTGTGTCTGTCACTATCGGACGGCAAGTGTGTCTGTCACTATGGGACGGTGAGTGTGTCTGTCACTATGGGACGGTGAGTGTGTCTGTCACTATGGGACGGTGAGTGTGTCTGTCACTATGGGACGGTGAGTGTGTCTGTCACTACGGGATGGTGAGTGTGTCTGTCACTATCGGACGGCAAGTGTGTCTGTCACTATGGGACGGTGAGTGTGTCTGTCACTATGGGATGGTGAGTGTGTCTGTCACTACGGGATGGTGAGTGTGTCTGTCACTATGGGACGGTGAGTGTGTCTGTCACTATGGGATGGTGAGTGTGTCTGTCACTATCGGATGGCAAGTATGTCTGTCACTATGGATGAAATAGCGGAGCACTTAGCAAATGGGGACAGGATAGGACAGAGTCAACATGGATTTACAAAGGGTAAATCGTGCTTGACTAATCTATTGGAATTTTTTGAGGGAGTAACTGGTAGAATAGATGGGGGAGAGCCAGTAGATGTGGTGTACCTGGACTTCCAAAAGGCCTTCGATAAGGTCCCACATAAAAGATTAGCATGGAAAATTGAGGCTCATGGGATAAAGGGGAAAGTTTTGGCGTGGATAGGGAACTGGCTGTCAGATAGAAAACAGAGAGTTGGAATAAACGGCTCATTTTCTGAATGGCAGGCAGTAACAAGTGGGGTACCACAGGGATCTGTCCTGGGCCCCCAGCTGTTCACAATTTACATTAATGACCTGGATCAGGGAGTCGGATGCAGCATTTCCAAATTTGCAGACGACACTAAACTAGGAGGGGGGGTGGGCTCAGAGGAAGAGACCAGGAAGCTCCAGAGCGATTTGGACAGACTGGGCGATTGGGCGGATAAATGGCAGATGCACTATAATGTGGACAAGTGCGAAGTTATCCACCTTGGGTGCAGGAACGGGAGGGCAAATTATTATTTAAATGGCAATAGATTGGGAGAGGGGGAAGTACAGAGAGACCTGGGTGTTCTTGTACACCAGTCACTGAAGGCGAGCATGCAGGTGCAACAGGCGGTCAAGAAGGCAAACGGTATGCTGGCCTTCATAGCAAAAGGGTTAGAATACAGGAACAGGGATACCTTGCTGCAGCTGTACAGGGCACTGGTGAGACCACACCTCGAGTACTGTGTACAGTTTTGGTCGCCTCATCTGAGGAAGGATGTTCTTGCCATGGAGGGGGTGCAGCGGCGATTCACCAGGCTGATACCAGGAATGGCGGGAATGACCTATGAGGAGAGACTATGTAGTTTAGGGATGTACACACTGGAGTTTAGAAGATTGAGAGGGGACCTCATAGAAGTGTATAAAATTCTGACAGGTCTAGACAGACTGGATGCAGAAGGAATGTTTCCCTTGGCTGGTGAGAACAGAACTAGAGGACATAATTTAAGGATAAGGGCTAAACCATTTAGGACAGAGATGAGGGGGAATTTCTTCACTCAGAGAGTGGTGAACCTGTGGAACTCATTGCCACAGAGGGCAGTGTACGCCAGCTCATTAAATATATTTAAGAGGGAATTAGATATATTTCTACGGGCAAAAGGGGTTAAGGGTTACGGAGAGAAGGCGGGGACGGGATACTGAATTAAAGGATCAGCCATGATCTCATCGAATGGCGGAGCAGGCACGAAGGGCCGAATGGCCTACTCCTGCTCCTATCTTCTATGTATCTATATGTATCTATGTATCTATGTATGGGACGGTGAGTGTGTCTGTCACCATCGGACGTCAAGTGTGTCTGTCACTATGGGACGGCGAGTGTGCCTGTCACTATCGGATGGTGAGTGTGTCTGTCACTATGGGATGGCGAGTGTGTCTGTTACTATCGGATGGTGAGTGTGTCTGTCACTATGGGATGGCGAGTGTGTCTGTCACTATGGGACGGTGAGTGTGTCAGTCACTATGGGACGGTGAGTGTGTCAGTCACTATGGGACGGTGAGTGTGTCTCACTATGGGATGGTAAGTGTGTCTGTCACTATGGGATGGCGAGTGTGTCTGTCACTATGGGACAGTGCGTGTGTCTGTCACTATGGGATGGTGAGTGTGTCTGTCACTATGGGACAGTGAGTGTGTCTGTCACTATCGGACGGTGAGTGTGTCTGTCACTATGTGACGGTGAGTGTGTCTGTCACTATGGGACGGTGAGTGTGTCTGTCACTATGGGACGGTGAGTGTGTCTGTCACTATGGGACGGTGAGTGTGTCTGTCACTATGTGACGGTGAGTGTGTCTGTCACTATGGGACGGTGAGTGTGTCTGTCACTATGGGACGGTGAGTGTGTCTGTCACTATCGGATGGTGAGTGTGTCTGTCACTATGGGACGGTGAGTGTGTCTGTCACTATCGGATGGTGAGTGTGTCTGTCACTATGGGACGGTGAGTGTGTCTGTCACTATGGGACGGCGAGTGTGTTTGTCACTATGGGACGGTGCATGTGTCTGTCACTATCGGACGGTGAGTGTGTCTGTCACTATCAGACATGAGTGTGTCTGTCACTATGGGACGGTGAGTGTGTCTGTCACTATGGGACGGTGAGTGTGTCTGTCACTATGGGACGGTGAGTGTGTCTGTCACTATGGGACGGTGAATTTTGTTGAAGGGAGCACTGCACAAATTTAATTACATTTTTTTCCTTCCTTTCTGTCACACAGATCTATAATTGGGGTGGGCGAGAGGCGATTCCACGCTACCCCGGCAGCTGGTCCCATTGGACGCCCCTCTGATTGGGTGCTGAATGGGCTAATGTGTAGGAAACTGAGACTGGGAATGCCCCCTGGCCTTATTGCCTTTGCGATGGGTTTGTGCTCAATGCTCTACCCCAGGGAAGCCCTGGAAATCCGGAGGCAAAGTGAAGGGACAGAGACCTGGTCAAATGGGTATTTGAAATATTTGTACCGCAGGCTTTATTACACACTCCACCTGTGAGGAGCTGTCTCTGCAATTCATCAGTGTATTTCTGCAGTCTGCAAAATGTAACCAGAAGCGAACTTTCAGTGGGCTGAATTCAGTGTCAGCGCAGATAACGCTCGGATTTCTACACATCGTATTAGATTGCCCCAGAACTCCCTGCAACAGTCAAACTCCCATTGCACATCAAGCAGTACTGCTTTTACAATCAGCCAAGATTTGGCACTGGTTTTCAGTCCATGGTATTACTTGTGGGTTTAGATGAGCTGATACACTTCAGGCATACTTCATGTACAAGTTTCCTTGCGGGGTTATTTAATGTGTTGAGTGCTGGGTGTGTTGTTTGACTGTAAGCTATAAATACAGAAGTTGCTAAGTGGCTAATTTCTAAAGCTGCCGTTCTTTGTCTGGCAGTTGATCGGGGCAGTAATGACTGCCTGTTTTATCTGTATGCTCGTCAGAGAAGAGGAGGACGATGAGTATTCTCAGACCTGATTGGTCAGTCAGTTGCCTGTGGTTGTTTTCACACTATTAACCCAAGCTGCTCTCCGTTCTATAGTCACGGCTTTTCTAACCCTCAGCTTCCTTTGCTTGCAATCATTCTGTTAAGTTGCCATTATTTGATTTTTGGCACCCGCATTGTGGTTTATCCTTTCCCTTGTTATCGGCAGACCGTGGTACGAACTGACAATTGTATAAATTAGACAAGTGGTAAATTGTAACTCATGGTCTTTCAGCCAGTTTCATCTATTTTGTTTTCCCATTGAGCTCATGAATTTGGAGGGAGGTGGAGTGGCTGCAGTTAGGCGTGGGGGGCAGGAGAGGGGGGGAGACGTGTGGGGGGGGGGGTAGGAGACCGTGGGGGGAAGGGGGAGGGGAGGGGGAAACGGGGAGATGAGACGAGGGGGAGGGGGAAACAAGCGAGGCGGGGGAGACAAGATGGGGAGACAAGATGGAGACGGAGACGTGTGGGGGGAGGGGACGAGACGAGGGGGAGGAGGAGATAGGAGAGAAATTAGGTTCTCCATAGTGATTTTTTTTAAAGTTACATTTCTGCTAAGACTGTTAATTATTTCTAGGAAAAGGGAGAGTAATTTAAGCAAAGTGCCTCCCCTAGACTTCAGTTCCCTTTTAAATTGACAACCACTTGCAGCTTTAGAGAAGATAAAAACTAGTTTGATTTGAGAATGAAGGCTTCCTTGACTTGGAAAAGGGATACTGGCGAACAATGAAAACTCAATGAGATAATCTGGGTGGTTTGCCTTTGTGAACAGCATGTGTTTATTGTAACGTGTGGACACCACTGATTGCTGCAGGTTGTGTTGATGCATGGCCTGTTTGTGACTCATTCGCCCGAGTCTGGCTTTTGGAAGGCATGGCCTTGTGGTGCCCGTGGACAATGCAAGTTGTTCAGTGATGTCCAAAATACAGGCAACCATCACCAAACCACCTCATCCCACAACCTACCAAATATTTCTTCTCATCTGTCTTAACAGAAAAGTCACGTAAATATTCTCTGTTTAATTGTGCTTTTCCATGACATGCATCGTGACTCTCAGATGGGTTTATAAAGAGGATCCTGTGTAATAAGGTGAGTTACTCGAACCCTCCCCACAGTAACCAATCCCGGGCTCCTCACCCTCCCCACAGTGACCAATCCCGAGCTCCTCACCCTCCCCACAGTAACCAATCCCAGCTCCTCACCCTCCCCACAGTAACCAATCCCGGGCTCCTCACCCTCCCCACAGTAACCAATCCCGGGCTCCTCACCATCCCCACGGTAACCAATCCCGGGCTCCTCACCCTCCCCACAGTGACCAATCCCGTTCTCCTCACCCTCCCCACAGTAACCAATCCCGGGCTCCTCACCCTCCCCACAGTGACCAATCCCGGGCTCCTCCCCTCCCCACAGTAACCAATCCCGGCTCCTCACCCTCCCCACAGTAACCAATCCCAACTCCTCACCCTCCCCACAGTAACCAATCCCGGGCTCCTCACTCTCCCCACAGTAACTAATCCCAGCTACTCACCCTCCCCACAGTGACCAATCCCGGCTCCTCACCCTCCCCACAGTAACCAATCCCTGACTCCTCACCCGCCTCACAGTGACCAATCCCGGGCTCCTCACCCTCCCCACAGTAACCAATCCCGGGCTCCTCACCCGCCCCACAGTGACCAATCCCGGGCTCCTCACCCTCCCCACAGTGACCAATCCCAGCTCCTCACCCTCCCCACAGTAACCAATCCCGGGCTCCTCACCCTCCCCACAGTAACCAATCCCGGGCTCCTCACCCTCCCCACGGTAACCAATCCCGGGCTCCTCACCCTCCCCACAGTGACCAATCCCGGGCTCCTCACCCTCCCCACAGTAACCAATCCCGGGCTCCTCACCCTCCCCACAGTGACCAATCCCGGGCTCCTCCCCTCCCCACAGTAACCAATCCCGGCTCCTCACCCTCCCCACAGTAACCAATCCCAACTCCTCACCCTCCCCACAGTAACCAATCCCAGGCTCCTCACCCTCCCCACAGTAACCAATCCCAGCTCCTCACCCTCCCCACAGTGACCAATCCCGGCTCCTCACCCTCCCCACAGTAACCAATCCCGGGCTCCTCACCCGCCTCACAGTGACCAATCCCGGGCTCCTCACCCTCCCCACAGTAACCAATCCCGGGCTCCTCACCCGCCCCACAGTGACCAATCCCAGGCTCCTCACCCTCCCCACAGTGACCAATCCCAGCTCCTCACCCTCCCCACAGTGACCAATCCCGGGCTCCTCACCCTCCCCACAGTGACCAATCCCGGGCTCCTCACCCTCCCCACAGTAACCAATCCCGGGCTCCTCACCCGCCCCACAGTGACCAATCCCGGGCTCCTCACCCTCCCCACAGTGACCAATCCCAGCTCCTCACCCTCCCCACAGCGACCAATCCCGGCTCCTCACCCTCCCCACAGTAACCAATCCCGGGCTCCTCACCCTCCCCACAGTGACCAATCCCGGGCTCCTCACCCTCCCCACAGTAAACAATCCCGGCTCCTCACCCTCCCCACAGTGACCAATCCCAGCTCCTCACCCTCCCCACAGTGACCAATCCCGGCTCCTCACCCTCCCCACAGTAACCAATCCCAGCTCCTCACCCTCCCCACAGTGACCAATCCCGGCTCCTCACCCTCCCCACAGTAACCAATCCCGGGCTCCTCACCCTCCCCACAGTGACCAATCCCGGGCTCCTCACCCTCCCCACAGTAACCAATCCCGGGCTCCTCACCCTCCCCACAGTGACCAATCCCGGCTCCTCACCCTCCCCACAATGACCAATCCCGGGCTCCTCACCCTACCCTCAGTGACCAATCCCAGCTCCTTACCCTCCCCACAGTGACCAATCCCAGCTCCTCACCCTCCCCACAGTGACCAATCCCAGCTCCTCACCCTCCCCACAGTGACCAATCCCGGCTCCTCACCCTCCACACTGTAACCAATCCCAGCTCCTCACCCCACAGTGACCAATCCCGGGCTCCTCACCCTCCCCACAGTGACCAATCCCGGCTCCTCACCCTCCCCACAGTGACCAATCCCAGCTCCTCACCCCACAGTGACCAATCCCGGGCTCCTCACCCTCCCCACAGTGACCAATCCCAGCTCCTTACCCTCCCCACAGTGACCAATCCCAGCTCCTCACCCTCCCCACAGTGACCAATCCCAGCTCCTCACCCTCCCCACAGTGACCAATCCCGGCTCCTCACCCTCCCCACAGTAACCAATCCCAGCTCCTCACCCCACAGTGACCAATCCCGGTTCCTCACCCTCCCCACAGTGACCAATCCCAGCTCCTCACCCTCCCCACAGTGACCAATCCCGGCTCCTCACTCTCCCCACAGTAACCAATCCTGGCTCCTCACCCTCCCCACAGTGACCAATCCCAGCTCCTCACCCTCCCCACAGTGACCAATCCCGGGCTCCTCACCCTCCCCACAGTAACCAATCCCTGTCTCCTCACCCTCCCCACAGTGACCAATCCCAGCTCCTCACCCTCCCCACAGTGACCAATCCTGGCTCCTCACCCTCCCCACAGTGACCAATCCCGGCTCCTCACCCTCCCCACAATGACCAATCCCGGGCTCCTCACCCTCCCCACAGTGACCAATCCCAGCTCCTTACCCTCCCCACAGTGACCAATCCCAGCTCCTCACCCTCCCCACAGTGACCAATCCCAGCTCCTCACCCTCCCCACAGTGACCAATCCCGGTTCCTCACCCTCCCCACAGTAACCAATCCCAGCTCCTCACCCTCCCCACATTGACCAATCCCAGCTCCTCACCCTCCCCACAGTGACCAATCCCGGCTCCTCACCCGCCCCACAGTGACCAATCCCAGCTCCTCACCCTCCCCACAGGAACCAATCCTGGCTCCTCACCCTCCCCACAGTGACCAATCCCAGCTCCTCACCCTCCCCACAGTGACCAATCCCGGCTCCTCACCCTCCCCACAGTAACCAATCCCACCTCCTCACCCTCCCCACAGTAACCAATCCCAGCTCCTCACCCTCCCCACAGTGACCAATCCTGGCTCCTCACCCTCCCCACAGTGACCAATCCCGGCTCCTCACCCTCCCCACAGTGACCAATCCCGGCTCCTCACCCTCCCCACAATGACCAATCCCGGGCTCCTCACCCTCCCCACAGTGACCAATCCCAGCTCCTTACCCTCCCCACAGTGACCAATCCCAGCTGCTCACCCTCCCCACAGTGACCAATCCCAGCTCCTCACCCTCCCCACAGTGACCAATCCCGGCTCCTCACCCTCCCCACAGTAACCAATCCCAGCTCCTCACCCCACAGTGACCAATCCCAGTTCCTCACCCTCCCCACAGTAACCAATCCCAGCTCCTCACCCTCCCCACAGTGACCAATCCCAGCTCCTCACCCTCCCCACAGTGACCAATCCCGGCTCCTCACCCTCCCCACAGTGACCAATTCCAGCTCCTCACCCTCCCCACAGTGACCAATCCCGGCTCCTCACCCTCCCCACAGTGACCAATCCTGGCTCCTCACCCTCCCCACAGTGACCGATCCCAGCTCCTCACCCTCCCCACAGTGACCAATCCCGGGCTCCTCACCCTCCCCACAGTAACCACTCCCGGGCTCCTCACCCTCCCCACAGTGACCAATCCCAGCTCCTCACCCTCCCCACAGTGACCAATCCGGGCTCCTCACCCTCCCCACAGTGACCAATCCCGGCTCCTCACCCTCCCCACAATGACCAATCCCGGGCTCCTCACCCTCCCCACAGTGACCAATCCCAGCTCCTTACCCTCCCCACAGTGACCAATCCCAGCTCCTCACCCTCCCCACAGTGACCAATCCCAGCTCCTCACCCTCCCCACAGTGACCAATCCCGGCTCCTCACCCTCCCCACAGTAACCAATCCCAGCTCCTCACCCTCCCCACAGTGACCAATCCCGGTTCCTCACCCTCCCCACAGTAACCAATCCCAGCTCCTCACCCTCCCCACAGTGACCAATCCCAGCTCCTCACCCTCCCCACAGTGACCAATCCCGGCTCCTCACCCTCCCCACAGTGACCAATCCAGGCTCCTCACCCTCCCCACAGTGGCCAATCCCGGCTCCTCACCCTCCCCACAGGAACCAATCCTGGCTCCTCACCCTCCCCACAGTGACCAATCCCAGCTCCTCACCCTCCCCACAGTGACCAATCCCGGCTCCTCACCCTCCCCACAGTGACCAATCCCGGCTCCTCACCCTCCCCACAGTGGCCAATCCCGGCTCCTCACCCTCCCCACAGGAACCAATCCTGGCTCCTCACCCTCCCCACAGTGACCAATCCCAGCTCCTCACCCTCCCCACAGTGACCAATCCCGGCTCCTCACCCTCCCCACAGTAACCAATCCCGGCTCCTCACCCTCCCCACAGTAACCAATCCCAGCTCCTCACCCTCCCCACAGTGACCAATCCCGGCTTCTCACCCTCCCCACAGTGACCAATCCCGGCTCCTCACCCTCCCCACAGTAACCAATCCCAGCTCCTCACCCTCCCCACAGTAACCAATCCCAGCTCCTCACCCTCCCCACAGTGACCAATCCCGGCTCCTCACCCTCCCCACAGTAACCAACCTCAGCTCCTCACCCTCCCCACAGTGACCAATCCCGGCTGCTCACCCTCCCCACAGTGACTAATCCCGGCTCCTCACCCTCCCCACAGTGACCAATCCCAGCTCCTCACCCTGCCCACAGTGACCAATCCCCACTCCTCACCCTCCCCACAGTAACCAATCCCAGCTCCTCACCCTCCCCACAGTGACCAATCCCGGCTCCTCACCCTCCCCACAGTGACCAATCCTGGCTCCTCACCCTCCCCACAGTGACCAATCCCGGCTCCTCACCCTCCCCACAGTGACCAATCCCGGCTCCTCACCCTCCCCACAGTAACCAATCCCCACTCCTCACCCTCCCCACAGTGACCAATCCCAGGTGTGATGGGCCGAATGGCCTCCCTCGGTGCTGTATCATTCTATGATTCTAATTACCTTAAAGTCGGTCTCAGTTTATTTGTCCTTTTCTGCACTTCCTCCAGTGCCTGGATATCCCTGCTGCAGTACGGAGACCAGAATTGTACCCAGTACTCCAGGTGTGGCCATATCAGTGCCCAGAATGGTACCCAGTACTTCAGGTGTGGCCATATCAGTGCCCAGAATGGTACCCAGTACTCCAGGTGTGGCCATATCAGTGCCCAGAATGGTACCCAGTACAATATTAATATGAAAGAGAGCAGGGCCAGAACATCATTTTTCCATAAGAGTCTCAACTCTAAGTTTACAAAGCTCCCGTAGGTTAGGTGCACTCATGAGCACTTTGTAAACTCAGCTTCACAACCGTCTGCCGTTCTACTCGCTCATTTCCCCCTCCCCCTCGACTCGTCGTCCCGTTTCCCCCTCCCCTCCCCCGTCCCCCAGGGCCAGCTCTGAACCTGTGTCATGGGTTCATGGAGGGGAATCTCACTGTCCTTGTCAATATTGGTATCCGTGGCTCTCGCCCTTGAGTCAGAAGGTTGTGGGTTCAAGCACCACTCTAGGGACTTGAGCACAAAATCTAGGCTGACACTCCACTGCAGTGCTGAAGGAGTGCTGCACGGTTGGAGATGCCATCTTTTCGGTGAGACGTTAAACTGTCTTCCCTCTCAGGTGGACGTAAACCATGCCAGGGCACTCTGACGATGAGCGGGGGGAGTTCCCCCCGGTGTCCTGGCCAATATCTGTCCCTCAACCAACATCAGTAAAAACATTTGATCTGGTCGTTACCTCAGTGGGATCTTGCTGTGCGCAAATTGGCTGCCACATTTCCTACATTACAACAGTGACTACGCTTCAAAAGTACTTCATTGGCTGTGAAGCGCTTTGGGATGTGCTGTGGTGGTGAAAGGCGCTATAGAAATGCAAGTCTTTCTTTACTGCTTTCGTGAGTGAGATTCGGACCTGCCTTCGTCACATTGATCACCCAGAGCCTTCTCTTCCACACACACTGGCAGTTTTAGAAACATAGAAACATAGAAGATAGGAGCAGGAGTCGGCCATTCGGCCCTTCGAGCCTACTCCGCCATTCAATGAGATCATGGCTGATCATCCAAATTCAGTACCCTGTCCCTGCCTTCTCCCCATATCCCTTGATCCCTTTAGCCTTAAGAAATATATCCAACTCTTTCTTGAATATATTTAATGAACTGGCCTCCACCGCCCTTTGTGGCAGAGAATTCCACAGGTTTACCACTCTCTGGGTGAAGAAATTCCTCCTCATTTCAGTCCTAAATGGCTTACCCCTTATCCTTAGACTATGACCCCTGGTTCTGGACTCCCTGACCATCGGGAACATCCTTCCAGCATCTAGTCTGTCCAGGCCTGACAGAATTTTATAGGTTTCGATGAGATCCCCTCTCAATCCTCTAAACTCCAGTGAGTATAAGCCCAGTCGACACAATCTCTCCTCATACGTCATTCCTGCCATCCCAGGTATCAGCCTGGTGAATCTTCACTGCACTCCTTCCATGGCAAGAACGTCCTTCCTCAGGTAAGGCGACCAGAACTGCACACAGTACTCAAGGTGCGGTCTCACCAAGGCCCTGTACAACTGTAGCAAGACATCCTTGTTCCTGTACTCAAACCCTCTTGCTACGAAGGCCAACATACCATTTGCCTTCTTAACCGCCTACTGCACCTGCATGCTTACCTTCAGCGACTGGTGCACAAGAACACCCAGGTCTCTTTGCACTTCCCCTTCTCCCAATCTATTGCCATTCAAATAATAATCTGCCTTCCTGTTTTTGCCACCAAAGTGGATAACCTCACATTTATCCACATTATAGTGCATTTGCCATGTTTCTGCCCAATCACCCAATCTGTCCAAATCGTACTGGAGTTTCACGACATCTTCCTCACAGCTTACCCTCCCACCCAGCTTTGTGTCGTCTGCAAATTTGGAGATATTACATCCAATTCCCTCGTCCAGATCATTAATATATATTGTGAACAGCTGGGGTCCTAGGACCGATCCTTGCGGTACCCCACTAGTCACTGCCTGCCACTCGGAAAATGACCCGTTTATTTCAACTCTTTGCTTTCTGTCCGCCAACCAGTTCTCTATCCAAGTCAATACCTTGCCCCCAATCCCATATGCCTTAATTTTGCACGCTAATCTCTTATGTGGGACCTTATCGAAAGCCTTCTGAAAGTCCAAATACACCACATCCACTGGTTCTTCCTTATCTATTTTACCAGTTACATCCTCAAAAAATTCCAGTAGATTAGTCAAGCATGATTTACCTTTTGTAAATCCATGTTGACTTTGTCCGATCCTGTCACTGCTTTCCAAGTGCTCTGCTATTACATCTTTTATAATAGATTCTAGCATTTTCCCCACTACCGATGTCAGGCTTACCGGTCTATAATTCCCCGCTTTTTCTCTACCACCTTTTTTGAATAGTGGGGTAACATTAGCTACCCTCCAATCCATGGGTACTGTTCCAGAGTCTATTGAGTTCTGGAAGATGACCAGCAATGCATCTACTATTTCTAGGGCCACTTCCTTAAGTACCCTGGGATGTAGATTATCAGGCCCTGGGGATTTATCGGCCTTCAGTCCCATCAATTTTCCTAACACCATTTCCCTACAAATACTGATTTCTTTCAGTTCCACCCTTTCATCAGACCCTATGTTCCCCGGCATCTCTGGGAGGTTATTTGTGTCCTCCTTTGTGAAGACAGAACCAAAGTATGAATTTAGTTGGTCTGCCATTTCTTTGTTTCCCATTATAAATTCCCCTGATTCTGACTGCAAGGGACCTACGCTTGACTTCACCAATCTTTTTCTCTTCACATATCTATAAAAGCTTTTACAGTCAGTTTTTATGTTCCCTGAAAGCTTACTCTCATATTCTATTTTCCCTTTCTTAATTAATCCCTTTGTCCTCCTTTGTTGAATCCTAAACTGCTCCCAATCCTCAGGATTATTGCTTTTTCTGGCCAATTTATATGTCGTCTCCTTGGATCTTATGCTATCCCTAATTTCCCTTGTTAGCCACGGTTGAGTCACCTTTTTTGTTTTATTTTTATGCCAAACTGGGATGAACAAGTTCTGTAGCTCATCCATTCGGTCTTTGAATGTTTGCCATTGCCTATCCACCGTCAACCCTTTGAGTGCCATTCCCCAGTCAATCCTACCCAACTCGCTCCTCAGACCATCGTAGTTTCCTTTATTTAAATTGAGGACCCTAGTCTCTGAGTCAACTACTTCATTCTCCATCTTAATGAAGAATTCGATCATATTATGATCGCTCCGACCCATCAATTGAGAGTTGCTGTGGAAAACAGCACAGAAACAGGCCATTCGGCCCCACTGGTCCGTGCCGGTGTTTCTGATCCACACGAGCTTCTTCCCACCCCTCTTCATCTCCCCCTATCAGCAGATCCTTCGATTCCTTTCTCCCTCATGTGGTTCTCTAGTTTCCCCTTAAATGTATCTATACTATTCACCTCAACCGCTCCACATTGCTGGGTTCGATCCTCCCCTCCCTGTTGCAATGTATAATCAGCACAATGTTTGGCGCCTTTAAGAGTTGACTTGCCAGAATAGAGAATTTGCACTTTGCAAGTCACATGTTGCACTGAAATTTAAGATTTCTGCAGTGTTTCTATTTTTATTTTTCAGATCTGTGGAATGATATTTACTTGTTGTTTATACAGAAGAATAACACTGGATCCATACTGAGGGCCGATGCCCTTCACTTCTACAGAATATTCCCTGTCGCGGAGATGCCTTTAGACCAAGTTAAAACTATTAAAGTATTTTATCTGTGCACGAGAATGAAAGGAAGGTATAATTTTATAAATCATTTAAAAATCAACCTGCTTTGCACCACCCCTTTGACCCTGTGTGCCGCTGTGCCTGACTACACTTTAGCTTTAATGAACATATTACAAGACGGTATAGAAGTGGTTTGTAGCCCAAGTTAAAATTAAATCTGAATGCGAGTATGATCCGGTCTCTCAAAGGATCTGTTAGGATGTAACATGTCCATGTTGCTGATTTAGATACTGTTGTGAATGAGGACAGATATATAGAGTTATTTCACAAGTCTGAATTGCTACTATTGTAAACTCTGAATTGGTGAAGGCAAGTCCCTGACTCTGGTTTGAACAATTTATTTATTTTCCTGCACTAACTACATCAGTCATGGTGTGAATTTTCTCACTTGCTAATTGTTTGCATTTGGAGGCGCTAAGTGTCAGTTACTCAGTTAGACCAGAAGGTGGAGGCAGTGACCTCTTGCAGAATCCAGGTGTGTGGTTACAGGAGCTGATTTCTGATCATTAATTATAGAACTGTCTGATGTATTTATCGCTCAATATGTGGCATCCTCTGATCTAATTGAATATGCAGCGATATCACGTTTTTCAAGAGATGTCTATTACTTAGAACATGTGTTAAACACTAACAAGATATGTTTGTTAGAAATAAAAATAAAGTCCACTGAACTGTATAATAAATTAATTTAAACAGGAATCGTGTTTTCATCACTAAGTGCCATTTAAAATGTGTTAATTCTTTAGTTTGTTAACTATGAATAAATTATTCCTATAATCTCAATTAACTGATCTTTTAGAAAATATAATCTTACAAATGTAAGCTTCATTGTGAAAATGTATAAATAGCTGTTTTACCAAAATAAAACTCATTTATATTTGTGCCTTGCCGCTCATCAGCAGAATGAAATTAGTTGTAACCACAGTGTCTGATATTAATTCCTTTATTGAACTGTGGATTGGGCTTTAATTCCAGCCTGATTTACAGCTAACATTGTGTTGATCATTTATTATAGCGAGAGCTATGATCCAGGATATAATCGCACGGTTTATGTTGTGGAACAGTCTCTGAATGTGTGATAGAAACAGTTTGAGTGTAAGTCAGAGTTCATTGTGAAAACCATGTGAACTTCATAATTATTCATCAAGGTCAGAATCAGTAACATTTTCGAAAATACCAAAAGTGCTTCCAGCTCTTAACCAAAGCCGATGTTATAAGGAGTGATTCCAGTGCCACTGATTTGCAGTTATTGGCCTGGATTTTGCGATGGTAATGACGACAAATTGTCAGCGTTCACTGTCATTACCCCTCTAAAACTGACCGTAACTTCAGGATTTAGCGCGTGCACAGATAAATGCAGAAATCCTGAAGTTGCGGTCAGTCATTCCCTTCACCGCCACAGGCGGAACTCCCCATAGCCGGCAATCAGTGAAATCACTTGAACTGCTGAAAAATTAAGCTTTTCTGCTCTAATATCGCCGTTAAACACCCCATTAAAAGTTAAGCCTTGTTGGAATAGGTGTAACTGGGGTTTTAATGGCATATTGATGGCTGAACAACTGTTCTGGCCCTGAAAAACTGATTTTACATTTGTGGAATGTCAAATTCCTCCATTATGATAGAAAATTACTAGATTTTTAAAATAATAAAATATTTAAATTTTTTTTAAAGTTTATGCTATTTCAGTATCTGCCTTAACCCCGTGTGTATGTCCCAATCTTTATTCCGCTCTCTGTAAAATCTTTAAAAAGTGAATTGAATCAGTGCTTTTTATTTCCTGGTTTGCTGTCTGTGAGAATTCTTCAGTGTGATTGGCTGCTTAGACAGCTTGATGACATCACTGCTGCTGTGCGCTGGAGATACCCTTTTGACAGCGCTACAATCAATTTAACATCGAGAAACCTAAAGCTTTCGCCACAGAGATCGCGAGATCTTGGATATAAAACTCTCTATTCCTGGATATATAACTCTCTATTCCTGGATATATAACTCTCCATTCCTGGATATATAACTCTCCATTCCTGGATATATAACTCTCCATTCCTGGATATATAACTCTCCATTCCTGGATATATAACTCTCTATTCCTGGATATATAACTCTCCATTCCTGGATATATAACTCTCCATTCCTGGATATATAACTCTCCATTCCTGGATATATAACTCTCCATTCCTGGATATATAACTCTCCATTCCTGGATATATAACTCTCCATTCCTGGATATATAACTCTCCATTCCTGGATATATAACTCTCCATTCCTGGATATATAACTCTCCATTCCTGGATATACAACTCTCCATTCCTGGATATATAACTCTCCATTCCTGGATATATAACTCTCCATTCCTGGATATATAACTCTCCATTCCTGGATATATAACTCTCCATTCCTGGATATATAACTCTCTATTCCTGGATATATAACTCTCTATTCCTGGATATATAACTCTCTATTCCTGGATATATAACTCTCCATTCCTGGATATATAACTCTCCATTCCTGGATATATAACTCTCCATTCCTGGATATATAACTCTCCATTCCTGGATATATAACTCTCTATTCCTGGATATATAACTCTCTATTCCTGGATATATAACTCTCTATTCCTGGATATATAACTCTCTATTCCTGGATATATAACTCTCTATTCCTGGATATATAACTCTCCATTCCTGGATATATAACTCTCCATTCCTGGATATATAACTCTCCATTCCTGGATATATAACTCTCCATTCCTGGATATATAACTCTCCCTTCCTGGATATATAACTCTCTATTCCTGGATATATAACTCTCTATTCCTGGATATATAACTCTCTATTCCTGGATATATAACTCTCTATTCCTGGATATATAACTCTCTATTCCTGGATATATAACTCTCTATTCCTGGATATATAACTCTCCATTCCTGGATATATAACTCTCCATTCCTGGATATATAACTCTCCATTCCTGGATATATAACTCTCCATTCCTGGATATATAACTCTCTATTCCTGGATATATAACTCTCTATTCCTGGATATATAACTCTCTATTCCTGGATATATAACTCTCTATTCCTGGATATATAACTCTCCATTCCTGGATATATAACTCTCTATTCCTGGATATATAACTCTCTATTCCTGGATATATAACTCTCTATTCCTGGATATATAACTCTCTATTCCTGGATATATAACTCTCTATTCCTGGATATATAACTCTCTATTCCTGGATATATAACTCTCCATTCCTGGATATATAACTCTCTATTCCTGGATATATAACTCTCTATTCCTGGATATATAACTCTCTATTCCTGGATATATAACTCTCTATTCCTGGATATATAACTCTCTATTCCTGGATATATAACTCTCTATTCCTGGATATATAACTCTCTATTCCTGGATATATAACTCTCTATTCCTGGATATATAACTCTCCATTCCTGGATATATAACTCTCCATTCCTGGATATATAACTCTCCATTCCTGGATATATAACTCTCTATTCCTGGATATATAACTCTCTATTCCTGGATATATAACTCTCTATTCCTGGATATATAACTCTCTATTCCTGGATATATAACTCTCCATTCCTGGATATATAACTCTCCATTCCTGGATATATAACTCTCCATTCCTGGATATATAACTCTCCATTCCTGGATATATAACTCTCCATTCCTGGATATATAACTCTCTATTCCTGGATATATAACTCTCTATTCCTGGATATATAACTCTCTATTCCTGGATATATAACTCTCTATTCCTGGATATATAACTCTCCATTCCTGGATATATAACTCTCCATTCCTGGATATATAACTTTCTATTCCTGGATATATAACTCTCCATTCCTGGATATATAACTCTCCATTCCTGGATATATAACTCTCCATTTCTTCATTCAAGTCATTAATATATGTGGTGAAAAGCTGAGGCTGTGATACAGATCCCTGGGGAACACCACTTGTCATATCCCGCCAATCAGAGAACATTCCCTTTATCACCACTGTCTTCTAGCTCCCAACAAATTTCCAACCCAAGTCAAAAGGCTTCCTCCAATTCCATGCGCTCGCATTTTTGCCAATAATCTCGTGCGTGGAACCTTATTGAATGCCCTCGTGGTCGACGCCCATGTTCCTGGCCTCGACTTTCTTACACCGCCCTCCCGGAGCGAATCCTCGAAGGGAAATGCAGAGTTGCAGGTAGATTCGAATCAACACTCGTCGCCACTGTTAGATCCGTGATTCTGAGAGTATGATGTTTTTCAATAACCACATGGATGCTGTAACTTAACAATAAACAGGTATTTACTGGAGGAGGGTAGTCTCAAGACTGGGGGTACAGAGGCATGCGCAAGGCTTATATACAGGTGTGGTCACTGCCAGTACTGCAGTATACAGGAGCTGTAAAAGTAGTTCTGTCTTAAAAGTACATACACTACACTCCTCAGCAGTAACAGCCCCTCCCCCAGCAGTAACAGCCCCTCCCCAGCAGTAACAGCCCCGTTCCTCCAGTAGTAACAGTCCCTCCCCAGCAGTAACAGCCCCTCCCCAGCAGTAACAGTCCCTCCCCAGCAGTAACAGCCCCTCCCCCAGCAGTAACAGCCCCTCCCCCAGCAGTAACAGCCCCTCCCCAGCAGTAACAGCCCCTCCCCCAGCAGTAACAGCCCCTCCCCAGCAGTAACAGCCCCTCCCCCAGCAGTAACAGCCCCTCCCCCAGCAGTAACAGCCCCTCCCCCAGCAGTAACAGCCCCTCCCCCAGCAGTAACAGCCCCTCCCCCAGCAGTACCCCTCCTCTATGGTCATTTCCCCCCACCATTCCTACCTGAATGCTAATATATCAGTCCAGAGCCCCCTCTCCTCTCACCACAGGTTGCAGCTGAGGTCATTGCCTCACTGTCAGTGGGAACTCATGCTCTTGTGAAAGTTCCTGTCGACAGGAACTACACTCCCTGCACAGCAAGTACTGAGAGGAGAGAGAGAGCTGGTCCAGTACATTAGCAGCTACACTTGGGTAGGAGCGGGACTGAGGAGAGAAACTTCAGGCTGATTTTTGTCAGCAAACACTGACAATTGGTTGTATGGAAATCTCTGAGTGGCAAATGGAATTTAACCCGGAAAAGTGCGAGGTGATGCACTTTGGGGGGACTAACAAGGCAAAGGAATACACAATGAATGGAAAGACCCTAGGCAAGACAGAGGGTCAGAGGGATCTGGGTGTGCAAGTACACAGATCCCTGAAGGCAGTGGAACAGGTGGATAAGGTGGTAAAAAAGGCATATGGGATACTTGCCTTCATTAGCCGAGGCATTGAATATAAGAGCAAGGAGGTTATGATGGAGCTGTATAAAACACTGGTTAGGCCACAGCTGGAATACTGTGTGCAGTTCTGGTCGCCACACTACAGGAAGGATGTGATCGCGTTAGAGAGGGTGCAGAGGAGGTTCACCAGGATGTTACCAGGGCTGGAGCGCTTCAGCTATGAAGAGAGACTGGGCAGATTGGGTTTGTTTTCCTTGGAGCAGAGGAGGCTGAGGGGGGACATGATGGAGGTGTACAAAATTATGAGGGGCATAGATAGGATGGATGCTGAGGAGCTTTTTCCCTTAGTAGAGGGGTCAATAACTAGGGGGCATAGATTCAAGGTAAAGGGCGGGAGGTTTAGAGGGGATTTGAGAAAGAACTTTTTCACCCAGAGGGTGGTTGGAGTCTGGAACTCACTGCCTGAAAGGGTTGTGGAGGCAGGAACCCTCACAACATTTAAGAAGCATTTGGATGTGCACTTGAAATGCCATAGCATACAAGGCTACGGGCCAAATGCTGGAATATGGGATTAGATTAGACAGGGCTTGATGGCCGGCGTGGACACGATGGGCCGAAGGGCCTCTATCCGTGCTGTATAACTCTATGACTCGACTCTATGAGAGTGAGAATGGAAGTGGGTTAAACAGGTCCAGGACGGCAGTGAATGTGAAACAAAAACAAATCACTGACCGTGGAAATATGTAGCTTATATAATCTGCTGAACTAATCAAGAAATGAAGGCCAGCGAATAAACAGAAAGCAGGCATGCTGGTTATAGGATATCGAAATTAGTTTAAGTTAGTATCCAATCTCTTTCATGCAGTAATGGGTTTCCTGCCTGCCTCAAACACAACCCTGTTATTATCTATATGTTCAAGTGAATTAGAGAGTTTCAGATACAAACCTCGCCCATCCCCCAGTCATAAACCCCCCTCAGTCTCGACAGGAAGGTCAATCGTTGGAATATCTTCTGTTTATGAAATCAGGAGTGACCTCATTAAAATCTTCCACTGCAGCTCTTTAAACCACAATTCAGAGCACAGAAGGAGCCCATTCGCCCACTGTGCCTGTGCCGGCTCTTTCCCAGAGCAATCCCAAACTAATCCCACTGCCCCGCTCTCTCCCCATCGCCCTGTATCAATCCCAAACTAATCCCACTGCCCCGCTCTCTCCCCATCGCCCTGTATCAATCCCAAACTAATCCCACTGCCCCACTCTCTCCCCATAGCCCTGTATCAATCCCAAACTAATCCCACTGCCCCGCTCTCTCCCCATCGCCCTGTATCAATCCCAAACTAATCCCACTGTCCCACTCTCTCCTCATAGCCCTGTATCAATCCCAAACTAATCCCTCTGCCCCGCTCTCTCCCCATAGCCCTGTATCAATCCCAAACTAATCCCACTGCCCCGCTCTCTCCCCATAGCCCTGTATCAATCCCAAACTAATCCCGCTGCCCCGCTCTCTCCCCATCGCCCTGTATCAATCCCAAACTAATCCCACTGCCCCGCTCTCCCCATAGCCCTGTATCAATCCCAAACTAATCCCACTGCCCCGCTCTCTCCCCATAGCCCTGTATCAATCCCAAACTAATCCCACTGCCCCGCTCTCTCCCCATCGCCCTGTATCAATCCCAAACTAATCCCACTGCCCCGCTCTCTCCCCATAGCCCTGTATCAATCCCAAACTAATCCCGCTGCCCCGCTCTCTCCCCATCGCCCTGTATCAATCCCAAACTAATCCCACTGCCCCGCTCTCTCCCCATAGCCCTGTATCAATCCCAAACTAATCCCACTGCCCCGCACTCTCCCCATAGCCCTGTATCAATCCCAACTAATCCCCCTGCCCCGCTCTCTCCCCATCGCCCTGTATCAATCCCAAACTAATCCCACTGCCCCGCTCTCTCCCCATCGCCCTGTATCAATCCCAAACTAATCCCACTGCCCCACTCTCTCCCCATAGCCCTGTATCAATCCCAAACTAATCCCACTGCCCCGCTCTCTCCCCATCGCCCTGTATCAATCCCAAACTAATCCCACTGTCCCACTCTCTCCTCATAGCCCTGTATCAATCCCAAACTAATCCCTCTGCCCCGCTCTCTCCCCATAGCCCTGTATCAATCCCAAACTAATCCCACTGCCCCGCTCTCTCCCCATAGCCCTGTATCAATCCCAAACTAATCCCGCTGCCCCGCTCTCTCCCCATCGCCCTGTATCAATCCCAAACTAATCCCACTGCCCCGCTCTCCCCATAGCCCTGTATCAATCCCAAACTAATCCCACTGCCCCGCTCTCTCCCCATAGCCCTGTATCAATCCCAAACTAATCCCACTGCCCCGCTCTCTCCCCATCGCCCTGTATCAATCCCAAACTAATCCCACTGCCCCGCTCTCTCCCCATAGCCCTGTATCAATCCCAAACTAATCCCGCTGCCCCGCTCTCTCCCCATCGCCCTGTATCAATCCCAAACTAATCCCACTGCCCCGCTCTCTCCCCATAGCCCTGTATCAATCCCAAACTAATCCCACTGCCCCGCACTCTCCCCATAGCCCTGTATCAATCCCACTGCCCCGCTCTCTCCCCATAGCCCTGTATCAATTCCAAACTAATCCCACTGCCCCGCTCTCTCCCCATAGCCCTGTATCAATCCCAAACTAATCCCACTGCCCCGCACTCTCCCCATAGCCCTGTATCAATCGCAAACTAATCCCACTGCCCCGCTCTCTCCCCATAGCCCTGTATCAATCCGAAACTAATCCCACTGCCCCACTCTCACCCCATAGCCCTGTATCAATCCCAAACTAATCCCACTGCCACGCTCTCTCCCCATAGCTCTGTATCAATCCCAAACTAATCCCACTGCCCCGCTCTCTCCCCATAGCCCTGTATCAATCTCAAACTAATCCCACTGCCCCGCTCTCTCCCCATAGCCCTGTATCAATCCCAAACTAATCCCGCTGCCCCGCTCTCTCCCCATAGCCCTATATCAATCCCAAACTAATCCCGCTGCCCCGCTCTCTCCCCATAGCCCTGTATCAATCCCAAACTAATCCCACTGCCCTGCTCTCTCCCCATAGCTCTGTATCAATCCCAAACTAATCCCCCTGCCCCGCTCTCTCCCCATAGCCCTGTATCAATCGTAAACTAATCCCACTGCCCCGCTGTCTCCCCATAGCCATGTATCAATCTCAAACTAATCCCACTGCCCCGCTCTCTCCCCATAGCCCTGTATCAATCCCAACTAATCCCACTGACCCGCTCTCTCCCCATAGCCCTGTATCAATCCAAAACTAATCCCACTGCCCCGCTCTCTCCCCATAGCCCTGTATCAATCCCAAACTAATCCCACTGCCCCGCACTCTCCCCATAGCCCTGTATCAATCCCAAACTAATCCCACTGCCCCGCTCTCTCCCCATAGCCCTGTATCAATCCCAAACTAATCCCACTGCCCCGCTCTCTCCCCATAGCCCTGTATCAATCCCAAACTAATCCCACTGCCCCGCTCTCGCCCCATAGCCCTGTATCAATCCCAAACTAATCCCACTGCCCCGCTCTCTCCCCATCGCCCTGTATCAATCCCAAACTAATCCCACTGCCCCGCTCTCTCCCCATAGCCCTGTATCAATCCCAAACTAATCCCACTGCCCCGCTCTCTCCCCATCGCCCTGTATCAATCCCAAACTAATCCCACTGCCCCGCTCTCTCCCCATAGCCCTGTATCAAACCCAAACTAATCCCACTGCCCCGCTCTCTCCCCATCGCCCTGTATCAATCCCAAACTAATCCCACTGCCCCGCTCTCTCCCCATAGCCCTGTATCAATCCCAAACTAATCCCGCTGCCCCGCTCTCTCCCCATCGCCCTGTATCAATCCCAAACTAATCCCACTGTCCCGCTCTCTCCCCATAGCCCTGTATCAATCCCAAACTAATCCCACTGCCCCGCACTCTCCCCATAGCCCTGTATCAATCCCACTGCCCCGCTCTCTCCCCATAGCCCTGTATCAATTCCAAACTAATCCCACTGCCCCACTCTCTCCCCATAGCCCTGTATCAATCCCAAACTAATCCCACTGCCCCGCTCTCTCCCCATAGCCCTGTATCAATCCCAAACTAATCCCACTGCCCCACTCTCGCCCCATAGCCCTGTATCAATCCCAAACTAATCCCACTGCCCCGCTCTCTCCCCATAGCACTGTATCAATCCCAAACTAATCCCACTGCCCCGCTCTCTCCCCATAGCCCTGTATCAATCCCAAACTAATCCCACTGCCCTGCTCTCTCCCCATCGTCCTGTATCAATCCCAAACTAATCCCACTGCCCCGCTCTCTCCCCATAGGCCTGTATCAATCCCAAACTCATCCCACTGCCCCGCTCTCTCCCCATAGCCCTGTATCAATCCCAAACTAATCCCGCTGCCCCGCTCTCTCCCCATAGCCCTATATCAATCCCAAACTAATCCCGCTGCCCCGCTCTCTCCCCATAGCCCTGTATCAATCCCAAACTAATCCCACTGCCCTGCTCTCTCCCCATAGCTCTGTATCAATCCCAAACTAATCCCCCTGCTCCGCTCTCTCCCCATAGCCCTGTATCAATCCCAAACTAATCCCACTGCCCCGCTCTCTCCCCATAGCCCTGTATCAATCCCAAACTAATCCCACTGACCCACTCCCTCCCCATAGTGCTGTATCAATCTCAAACTAATCCCACTGCCCCGCTCTCTCCCCATAGCCCTGTATCAATTCCAAACGAATCCCACTGCCCCGCTCTCTCCCCATAGCCCTGTATCAATCCCAAACTAATCCCACTGACCCACTCTCTCCCCATAGCCCTGTATCAATCCCAAACTAATCCCACTGCCCCGCTCTCTCCCCATAGCCCTGTCTCAATCCCAACTAATCCCACTGATCCGCTCTCTCCCCATAGCCCTGTATCAATCCAAAACTAATCCCACTGCCCCGCTCTCTCCCCATAGCCCTGTCTCAATCCCAACTAATCCCACTGCCCCGCTCTCTCCCCATAGCCCTGTATCAATCCCAAACTAATCCCACTGCCCCGCTCTCTCCCCATAGCCCTGTATCAATCCAAAACTAATCCCACTGCCCCGCTCTCTCCCCATAGCCCTGTCTCAATCCCAACTAATCCCACTGCCCCGCTCTCTCCCCATAGCCCTGTATCAATCCAAAACTAATCCCACTGCCCCGCTCTCTCCCCATAGCCCTGTATCAATCCCAACTAATCCCACTGACCCACTCTCCCCATAGCCCTTTATCAATCCCAAACTAATCCGGAGACGGAGTATTAATCAAGCAAGGGCCTAGAGAGAGCGCAGACCGGAGCGGAGCGGGAGGCCCAGAGAGCACAGACCGGAGCAGCGAGGAGACGGAGGACCTCCAGCGAAAACAACAACAAAAGCGACATCACAACCAGAGATGGAGCTGATTGGTGAGTAGCTGGTAAGTGTTTCTAGTTAATGGCCCAGAAATTCGGGTCAGGGGTTTCCCACGGGTGCAAGCCCCCGACCTGCACTTACCTTGCGTGCCGGCCGTTGAGCTGTGGGCCCGCGTGAGATTGCGATCCTGGGCCTGCTCCAACTGCTGACGCACAGTGCTTGCGTATCCCAGGGGCGCAGTTAGTTCGATGCGTCCCCTGGGATCACGTGGGCCATGGAGAGCCAATCGGAGCAGGGAATGCTCCATTCATAAGTTTGACAGCAAGGGCTGTCAAACTTATAAATACTATGAGCCCCAAAACATTACTAAATCTTCAAATAAATTTTTTAAAAATCACATTTTTTAATAAACTATAAATTACATGAAATAACTTTTAAATAATAATTTAAATTTTTGAAAAAAATAATTTTATTTTCTAACGGGGCTAAAAATAAACTTACCTTTCTTAAAAGTATTTAAAAATAATAAACCTGTGGAAAAAATGTTTTCATTTTAATTAATTCACCACTTACCTTTTAAAAAGCAGGCCTTGCGACTGCTTTTTAAATGTGTAACTTCTGGAGACTTACCCTCCCGGGAAAACCTGCAAAAAAAACGTAAGTTCGATGCGCACACGCAGCCTCTCCCATGCACGCATTCGACCTCTTAACCCCTCCTTTCAGGGGAACGGAAGTGCCGGTTTCCTGCGCAGTGCATGCATGAAACCGGCACTTCCATTGGGCCTACAGGTGAGTACCCAGCGCGTACTCACCCGTGGGGACCCGAAGTTCTGGGCCATTAGTCTATTAAGTAGAGGCATGGCAGAGCAGCTCAGTCCCGTGAAATGCACATCCTGTGCTATGTGGGGACCCAAGGATGCTTCCCGTGTCCTGGACAACCACATGTGCAGGAAGTGTCGTTGGCTGGAGGAGCTCGAGCTCTGGGTTTTGGAGCTTGAGCAGCAGCTGGCGTCACTGCGGTGCATCCGTGAGGCTGAGCATCGTGGATAGCACGTTTCAGGAGGTGGTCACCCCGCAGATAAAGAGTGTGCAGGCAGAGAGGGAATGGGTGACCACCAAACAGCAGAGGAGGAACAGGCAGCTAGTGCAGGAGTCAGTGCATCTCGCTCTCATAGATACATAGATACATAGAAGATAGGAGCAGGAGTAGGCCATTCGGCCCTTCGTGCCTGCTCCGCCATTTAATGAGATCATGGCTGATCCTTTAATTCAGTATCCCGTCCCCGCCTTCTCTCCGTAACCCTTAACCCCTTTTGCCCGTAGAAATATATCTAATTCCCTCTTAAATATATTTAATGAGTTGGCGTACACTGCCCTCTGTGGCAATGAGTTCCACAGGTTCACCACTCTCTGAGTGAAGAAATTCCCCCTCATCTCTGTCCTAAATGGTTTAGCCCTTATCCTTAAATTATGTCCTCTAGTTCTGTTCTCACCCGCCAAGGGAAACATTCCTTCTGCATCCAGTCTGTCTAGACCTGTCAGAATTTTATACACTTCTATGAGGTCCCCTCTCAATCTTCTAAACTCCAGTGTGTACATCCCTAAACTACATAGTCTCTCCTCATAGGTCATTCCCGCCATTCCTGGTATCAGCCTGGTGAATCGCCGCTGCACCCCCTCCATGGCAAGAACATCCTTCCTCAGATGAGGCGACCAAAACTGTACACAGTACTCGAGGTGTGGTCTCACCAGTGCCCTGTACAGCTGCAGCAAGGTATCCCTGTTCCTGTATTCTAACCCTTTTGCTATGAAGGCCAGCATACCGTTTGCCTTCTTGACCGCCTGTTGCACCTGCATGCTCGCCTTCAGTGACTGGTGTACAAGAACACCCAGGTCTCTCTGTACTTCCCCCTCTCCCAATCTATTGCCATTTAAATAATAATTTGCCCTCCCGTTCCTGCACCCAAGGTGGATAACTTCGCACTTGTCCACATTATAGTGCATCTGCCATTTATCCGCCCAATCGCCCAGTCTGTCCAAATCGCTCTGGAGCTTCCTGGCCTCTTCCTCTGAGCCCACCCCACCTCCTAGTTTAGTGTCGTCTGCAAATTTGGAAATGCTGCATCCGACTCCCTGATCCAGGTCATTAATGTAAATTGTGAACAGCTGGGGGCCCAGGACAGATCCCTGTGGTACCCCACTTGTTACTGCCTGCCATTCAGAAAATGAGCCGTTTATTCCAACTCTCTGTTTTCTATCTGACAGCCAGTTCCCTATCCACGCCAAAACTTTCCCCTTTATCCCATGAGCCTCAATTTTCCATGCTAATCTTTTATGTGGGACCTTATCGAAGGCCTTTTGGAAGTCCAGGTACACCACATCTACTGGCTCTCCCCCATCTATTCTACCAGTTACTCCCTCAAAAAATTCCAATAGATTAGTCAAGCACGATTTACCCTTTGTAAATCCATGTTGACTCTGTCCTATCCTGTCCCCATTTGCTAAGTGCTCCGCTATTTCATCCTTAATGATGGACTCCAGCATTTTGCCCACAACTGATGTAAGGCTTACAGGTCTGTAATTACCTGCTTTTTCCCTACCCCCCTTTTTGAATAGTGGGGTAACGTTAGCTACCCTCCAATCCATCGGCACTGTTCCCGAGTCTAATGAATTCTGAAAAATCATCCTTAGTGCATCCGCTATCTCTAGGGCCACCTCCTTCAGTACCCTAGGATGCATGTTATCAGGCCCTGGGGATTTGTCCACCTTCAATCCCTTTAGCTTCCTTAACACCATATCCTTAGAGATATTGATTTGCGTCAGTTCCTCCTTTGCCAATGTCCCTATTTTTCCCGATATCCCAGGGAGGTTTTTTGTGTCTTCCTTCGTAAAGACTGACCCAAAGTATGCATTTAGTTGATCTGCCATTTCCTTATTTCCCATTATATATTCCCCCGTATCTGACTGCAATGGACCAACTTTGGTTTTCACCAGTCTTTTCCTTTTGATATATTTATAAAAGCTTTTGGAGTTAGTTTTTATATTTTCCGCCAGCTTATTTTCGTAAGCTATTTTGCCCCTCTTGATCATGCCCTTTGCCCTCCTTTGCTCTATCTTAAACTGTTCCCAATCTTCCGCTCTGGCGCTTTTTTTGGCTATTTTATACGCCCTATCTTTGGATTTTATGCTGTCTCTAATTTCCCCTGTTATCCACGGTTTAGTCACCTTTTTAGATTTCCTTTTATGCCAGATTGGTATAAACAATTTTTGCAATTTTGTCATTCTATCTTTAAATGTTTGCCATTGTTTATCTACCTCCAGTCCTCTCAGGAACGTTGTCCAATCAGACCTACTCAGTTCCCGTCTCATGGCATCATAATTCCCCTTGTTTAAATTCAGGACCTTAGTCTCTGAGTCAATTTCTTCGCTCTCCATTTCGAGTGAGAAATCGATCATGTTATGATCGCTCTGACCCAAGGGTCCCCGTACAACAAGATTACTGATTAGTCCCTTCTCATTGCACAGTACCCAGTCCAATATAGCCTGTTCCCGAGTTGGTTCCTCGACATATTGATCCAGATAACCATCCCTTAAACACTCAAGGAATTCCTCCTCCTCATTATTTTTACTGATTAGGCTAGTCCAATCTATATGTAAGTTAAAGTCACCTATGATGACAGCTGTGCTCTTATTGCACGCTTCTCTAATTTCCCTCGTGATGCCCTCCCTAACCTCTATTTTACTATTTGGAGGCCTATATACCACTCCTATTAATGTTTTTCGCCCCTCGCTATTTCTTAGCTCCACCCATATAGATTCTGTATTAACTGAGTTAATATCCTTCCTTTCAATTGCATTTATCCCCTCTTTTACTAGCAATGCTACCCCTCCTCCCTTTCTTTTTTGTCGATCCTTCCTAAATACTGAATACCCCTGTATGTTAAGCTCCCAGCCCTGCTCACCCTGCAACCATGTTTCCGTAATCCCAATTAGATCATAATTATTAACCTCTATTTCCACAGCTAATTCATCTACCTTGTTCCTGATGCTTCTCGCATTAAGGTATAAAACCCTCAGGCTTTTTTTATGCTCACATTTTTTATGAATTAGTTTGGCCCTTTGTTTTTTGTTCCTCACCCTTTTACCATTTATTTCTGTCTGCCTTTCACTTTCCTCTATTTCACTACATAGGTTTCTAGCCCCCTGCCATACTAGTTTAAATGCTCCCGAACTGCTTTATCAAAAATTACCCCGAGAACATCAGTTCCATCTCTGCACAGGTGTAGACCGTCCCTTTTGTATAGGTCACACCTACCACAAAACTGGTTCCAATGCCTCAAAAATTTAAAACCCTCCCTCTTACACCACTGCTCAAGCCACGTATTTAGCCTAACTATCCTGTTCTCTGTACTCTTACTAGCACGTGGCACTGGTAGTAATCCAGAGATTACTACCTTCGAGGTCCTACTTTTTAGCTTGGCTCCTAACTCCCTAAATTCTACTTGTAGGACCTCTTCCCTTTTTTTAGCTACGTCGTTGGTACCAACATGTATCACGACAACTGGCTGTTCCCCCTCCCCCTCCAGAATGTTCTGCACCCGCGCCGAGACATCCTTGACCCTTGCACCAGGGAGGCAACATACCATCCTGGAGTCTCGGTCGCGACCACAGAAACCCCTATCTATTCCCCTTACAATCGAATCCCCTATTACTATAGCCCTGCCACTCTTTTTCCCTCCCTTCTTTGCAACAGAGCCAGTCATGGTGCCATGAGCCTGGCTGCTGGTGCCTTCCCCCGATGCGTCACCCCCCCCGACAACAGTACCTAAGACGGTGAACCTGTTGCTAAGGGAGACAACCCCAGGGGATTTCTGCACTACCTTCCTGCCCTTGCTCTGCCTTTTGGTCACCCATGTACTGTCTACGCTGGCCTTAACCTGCGGTGTGACCAACTCACTAAATGTGCTATCCACACCCCTCTCAGAATCGTGGATGCTCCAAAGTGAGTCCATCTGCAGCTCAAGGGCCGTCATGCGGTCCCACATGAGCTGCAGCTGGACACACTTCCCGCACACATAGTCGTCAGGTACACAGGAAGCGTCCCTGATTTCCCACATGTTACAGGAGGAGCATGACACAGGTCCGAGCTCTACTGCCATGACTTAACCCTTATATTACTTTTTAATTTTCTAGTTTTAGTTTATTTATCGACTTTTGTTTTCCCGAAGCTTACTTAGACCAATGTATACTGTACTCCTCTTATTCCTTTTTAAACTAACCAAATCCCACTAGTTTTGGTTTTACTTTCTAGGAAGGTTTGAGGAAAGTACTTACCAGTTAGTCTTACCTCCCTGGTCTTTCGCTGACTTCCCGGTCTTGTGTCCCCTTGGTCCTACGCCGACTTCCCGCTCCTCCCGGTTCCTGCCCTGCTGAAAAGAAACTGAGACCAAAAAATTTGTGACCTCTGTTTTTAGACAGCTGCTAAAAGACTGCTAGGTTAGAGGAGGAGGGTGGGTGGGGTTTCCTACTCTGTAGGAACTCGGGTTTAAGCCACCACCCTCCTTAAATACCTTTCACCTGGGTGCTTCCCACCAGGTCCGCTTCTGAAAAAAAGCTCACGACCTGGACTTCCGCCTCAGCTGTTTTTTTAAATGGCTTTTTAACTCTCTCCTTCCCTGAGATTGGAGATTGGTGAGGCCTACCTGGGCCTCTGGAGCCTCTTGTAGTCGCTCTGCCGCTCAGCTCCGCCTCCACCCGCTGCCGCACTGGGGCCTACCTGGGCCTCTGGAGCCTCTTGTAGTCGCTCTGCCGCTCAGCTCCGCCTCCACCCGCTGCCGATGCCGCACTGGGGCCTACCTGGGCCTCTGGAGCCTCTTGTAGTCGCTCTGCCGCTCAGCTCCGCCTCCACCCGCTGCCGATGCCGCACTGGGGCCTACCTGGGCCTCTCCAACCAGTATTCGGTTCTGAGTACTGGTGAGGGCAATGATTCCTCTGGGGAGTGCAGTCAAAGCCAAGTCTGCGGCACCACGGGTGGCTCAACTGTACAGGGGGAGAGGAAGAAGAGTGGGAAAGCAATAGTAGTAGAGGATTTGATAGTTAGGGGAGCAGACAGGCATTTCTGCGGCCGCAGACGTGACTCCAGCCGTACCTAAAAATGAGGTGCCAACCTGGGGAAGCTGCAACACAGGACTACATGCATGCTAAACAGCAGAAGCAGCAGGCTATAGACAGGGCTAAGCGATCCCACAACCAACGGATCAGATCAAAGCTCTGCAGTCCTGCCACATCCAATTGTGAATTCTGGTGGACAATTAAACAACTAACGGGAGGAGGAGGCTCCATGAACATCCCTATCCTCAATGATGGCGGAGCCCTGTATGTGTGTCAAAAAGACAAGGCTGAAGCGTTTGCAACCATCTTCACCCAGAAATGCCGAGTGGATGATCCATCTTGGCCTCCTCCTGAGGTCCCCACCATCACAGAAGCCAGTCTTCAGCCAATTCGATTCACTCCACGTGAAACGGCTGAGCACACTGGATACAGCAAAGGCTGTCGGCCCCGACAACATCTCAGCTGTCGTGCTGAAGACTTGTGCTCCAGAACTAGCCGCGCCTCTAGCCAAGCTGTTCCAGTGCAGCTACAACACTGGCATCTACCCGACAATGTGGAAAACTGCCCAGGTATGTCCTGTCTACAAAAACCAGGACAAATCCAATCCAGCCAATTACCGCCCCATCAGTCTACTCTCAATCATCAGCAAAGTGATGGAAGGTGTCATCGACAGTGCTATCAAGCAGCACTTGCTCACCAATAACCTGCTCACTGATGTCCAGTTTGGGTTCCGCCAAGACCACTCGGCTCCAGACCTCATTACAGCCTTGGTCCAAACATGGACAAAAGAGCTGAATTCCAGAGGTGAGGTGAGAGTGACTGCCCTTGACATCAAGGCAGCATTTGACCGAGTGTAGCATCAAGGAGTCCTGGTAAAACTGAAATCAATGGGAATCGGGGAAAACTCTCCACTGGCTAGAGTCATACCTAGAACAAAGGAAGATTGTTGTGGTTGTTGGAAGCCAATCATCTCAGCCCCAGGACATCGCTGCAGGAGTTCCTCAACCCAACTATCTACAACTGCTTCATCAATGACCTTCCCATCATAAGATCAGAAGTAGGGATGTTTGCTGATGATTGCACAGTGTTCAGTTTCATTCACATAATGAAGCAAGACCTGGACAACATTAAGACTTGGGCTGACAAGTGGCAAGTAACATTCGCACCACACAAGTGCCAGGCAATGACCATCTCCAACAAGCGAAACTCTAACCATCTCCCCTTGACATTCAATGGCATTACCATCGCTGAATCCCCCACTATCAACATCCTGGGGGTTACCATTGATCAGAAACTGAACTGGACCAGCCATATAAATACTGTGGCTACAAGAGCAGGCCAGAGGCTGGGAATTCTGCGGCGAGTGTCTCACCTCCTGACTCCCCAAAGCCTTTCCACCATCTACAAGGCGCAAGTCAGGAGTGTGATGGAATACTCTCCACTTGCCTGGATGAGTGCAGCTGCAACAACACTCAAGAAGCTCGACACCATTCAGGATAAAGCAGCCTGCTTGATTGGCACTCCATCCACCACCTTCAACATTCACTCCCTCCACCACCGGCGCACTCTGGCTGCAGTGTGTACCATCTACAAGATGCACTGCAGCAACTCGCCAAAGCTCCTTCAACAGCACCCTCCAAACCCGTGACCTCTACCACTTAGAAGGACAAGGGCAGCAGACGCATGGGAACATCACCACCTACAAGTTCCCCTCCAAGCCACACACCATCCTGACTTGGAACTGTATCGCCGTTCCTTCACTGTCGCTGGGCCAAAATCCTGGAACTTCCTTCCTAACAGCATTGTGGGTGTACCTACACCATATGGACTGCAGCGGTTCAAGAAGGCGGCTCACCACCATCTTCTCAAGGGCAATTAGGGATGGGCACTAAATGCAGGCCTAGCCAGCGACGCCCACATCCCATCAATGAATTAAAAAAAAGTGCCAGGCAATGACCATCTCCAATAAGAGAGTCTAACCACCTCCCCATGACATGCAATGGCATTTCTATCACCGAAATTTCTTCGACAGCACCTCCGAAACCCACGACCTCTACCACCTTGAAGGACAAGGGCAGGTGGTGTATGGGAACACCACCGCCTGCAAGTTCCCCTCCAAGTCACACACCATCCTGACTTAGAAATATATCGCTGTTCCTTCATGGTCGCTGGGTCAAAATCCTGGCACTCCCTCCCTACCAGCACTGTGGAAGCACCTTCACCACACGGACTGCAGCGGTTCAAGAAGGCAACTCACCACCACCTTCTCGAGGGCAACTAGGGATGGGCAATAAATGCTGGCCTTGCCAGCGATGCCCACATCCTGAGAATGAATAATTCGTTATAATTTGTGTCAAACTGAAAGCTGTATCCACACAAAGTTTAAGCCCATCACACCTGGTTTTATTGAACCACACACAAAAAATAAAATGCAATAAACACTTTGGCCGGAACTTTTCCTTATGGACCCGCTGGGAGCAGTAGGGCCCAGTAGAGCGCGGGTTAGATTCATAACGTGCGTGTGACGTCATGGACAGGTTTCCCGCCCGGAAGTCAGCCTGATTGGCAGGCTTGGCTTCCAGTCAGGGGAACATTGGAGAAGGTGCCGCAGCTCCAGGTAGGTGCCAGCCCCGACCCCGGCCCCGGCCCTGGAGGGTCCGATCCCCCAACCGCTGGGGGTGGGGGGGGGTCTGATCCTCGACCCTGGAGGGTCCGATCCCCCAACCGCTGGGGGTGGGAGGGGTCTGATCCTTGACCCTGGAGGGTCCGATCCCCCAACCGCTGGGGGTGGGGGGGGTCTGATCCTCGACCCTGGAGGGTCCGATCCCCCAACCGCTGGGGGTGGGGGGGGTCTGATCCTCAGCCCTGGGGTCGTCTGATCCCGGGGGGGGATTGTTCGTTAGGGGGGCGATGGTGGGTGGGGGGGTCTGATCCTCGACCCTGGGGTGGTCCGATCCCGGCGGGGGGGGGGGTTTGTTCGTTGGGGGGGCGATGGTGGGTGGGGGGGTCTGATCCTCGACCCTGGGGTGGTCCGATCCTGGGGGGGGGGGGGATTGTTCTTTGGGGGGGGGCAATGGTGGGTGGGGGGGGTGTCAGTGGGAAGCACTGCTGCTCCTCCCGACCGCCATGGATTGTTCCCTGAGGCTGTCCTCCCCTCGCTGCAGCTGCCGGGATCCCTGGATGGCCACAGTAAAACCGGCAGAGCAGGTTAAATCCGAGGCTTCCAGCCTCATTCACATATTTGAAGTGCCAACCCGCTTCCTGGCAGTGGGTTAGCTGCCCCTTGTCCTGCCTGAGTAAAAGCTAGAAGTGGGCGGGTTGGGGTTGGGATTCAGTTTTTGTAACACTTTAATCTCCCACCCGACCCCAACCCACCTGTTTATTGGGATTAAAATACCCCCCTTTATATTTAATATATTGTGCAGATGTCAGGTTTAAAAAAGTCCCAGCAGAGTTATAATATTCCCAAACTTTCGATTCAGGAACCTCCCCACCTCTCTACCTCCCTCTCCGCCTTGGGATGTTTTACTACGTTATCCCTTGGATTAGAAAACTTCCAATGTCAGTCCATTATATAAGAAGGGTGGAAGAGAAACTAGGAGATTATAGGCCTATTATTTACGTCAGTTGTGGGGAAGTTACTAGAATCTGTTATTAGGGACAGAGTGACTGTGAACTTGGATAAATATGAGCAGATCAGAGAGAGCCAGCGTGGATTGTAAAGGGTAAGTCATGTCTAATGAACCTAGTTCAAATTTTTGAGGAGGTAACTGATGAGGTAAATAAGGGCATGTCTATGGATGTTATTTATACAGATTCTAGACGGCATTCGATAAGGTTCCACACAAGAGACTTAACAAAAATGAGAGCATGTGAAATTGGAGGCAACCTATTGGCTTGGATAGGAATTGGTTGGCAGGTAGGTGACAGAGAGAGGGGATAATGGGTATGGACTCAAATTGGCAGGATGTGACTAGAGGAGTCCCCCAGGAATCTGTACTGAGGCCTCAGCTTTTCACAACATTTATTAGTGACTTAGACAAAGGAATAGAGTGCCGCATATCCAAGTTGTCTAATGACACTAAGTTAGGTCGCTCAGTACTTAGGAACAGCCCCTCGAGCCTGTTCCGCCATTCAGTCACATCATGGCTGATCTGTATCTAAACTCCATCCACCCGCCTTGGCTCCCTATCCCTTTGTACCCTTGGCAAAAATCTATCGATCTCAGATTTAAAATTATTAATTGAGCTCCAGCACCTACTGCTTGTTGTGGGAGAGGGTTCCACACTTCTACCGCCCTTCGTGTGAAGAAGTGTTTCCTAACTTCTCGGGCTCTGATTTTAAAGTTTTGTCCCCTTGTCCGAGACTCCCCACCAGGAGAAAAAAGTTTCTCTCTACCCTATCGCTTCCTTTCAAAATCCTAAATATCGCAATCAAATCGCCCCTTAACCTTCTATATTCCAGGGAATGCAAGCCTAGTTTATGTAATCTCTCCTCATAATCTAACCCTTGGAGCCCTGGTAACATTCTGGTGAATCTGCGATGCACTCCTTCCAAGGCCAATGTATATATTTTAAAAATTCTTTCATGGGATGCGGGCATCGTTGGCAAAGCCAGCATTTATTGCCCAGCCCTAGTTGCCCTTGAGAAATGTAAGAAGTCACACAACACCAGGTTATAGTCCAACAGCTTTATTTGAAATCACAAGCTTTTGGAGCGCTGCTCCTACGTCAGGTGAAGTGGAAAGATGCATAAAGACACAGCTTATATAGTCAGAGAATCATGTCAGATGTTTACAGGTAATGTTTCTAACTGCCATTTATCACACCTCGGCAGAGAGATAATCACAGCAATCAAAGGTGTGAATGGTGTCCAAACAGGTCAGTCAGGAAAACATTACATCAAAGAACAATGAGGGGGGGTCACAAGGGGTCAAATATTGCAGATGCTGGGGTCTGTATGAAAAACAAAAAAACAGACAAAAAACATTTCTTTTTTGCTGGAAATCACAGCAGGTCCGGCCGCATCTGTGTAGAGAGAACAAGCCAACGACGACTCGAGTCTGGATGACCCTGCGTCAGGTGGGGTTACATGTAGCGTGACATGAACCCAAGATCTCGGTTGAGGCCGTCCTCATGGGTGCGGAACTTGGCTATCAGTTTCTGCTCGACGATTTTGCGTTGTCGTGTGTCTCGAAGGCCGCCTTGGAGAATGCTTACCCGAAGATCGGAGGCTGAATGTCCTTGACTGCTGAAGTGTTCCCCGACTGGGAGGGAACACTCCTGCCTGGTGATTGTTGCGCGGTGTCCGTTCATCCGTTGTCGCAGTGTCTGCATGGTCTCGCCGATGTACCATGCTCCGGGGCATCCTTTCCTGCAACATTACCTGTAAACATCTGACCTGATTCTCTGACTATATGAGCTGTGTCTTTATGCATTTCTCCACTTCACCTGACGAAGGAGCAGCGCTCCGAAAGCTTGTGATTTCAAATAAAGCTGTTGGACTATAACCTGGTGTTGTGTGACTTCTTACATTTGTCCACCCCAGTCCAACTCCGGCATCTCCACACCATGCCCTTGAGAAGGTGGTGGTGAGCTGCCTTCTTGAACCGCTGCAGTCCGTGTGGTGAAGGTGCTCTCACAGTGCTGTTAGGGAGGGAGTTCCAAGATTTTGACCCAGCGACGATGAAGGATCGGTGATACATTTCCAAGTCAGGATGGTGTGTGACTTGGAGGGGAACTTGGAGGTGGTGATGTTCCCATGCGTCTGCTGCCCTTGTCCTTCTAGGTGGAAGAGGTCGCGGGTTTGGGAGGTGCTGCTGAAGAAGCCTTGGCGAATTGCTGCAGTGCATCTTGTAGATGGTACACACTGCAGCCACGGTACGCTGGTGGTGGAGGGAGTGAATGTTTAAGGTGGCGGATGGGGTGCCAATCAAGCGGGCTGCTTTGTCCTGGATGGTGTTGAGCTTCTTGAGTATTGTTGGAGCTGCACTCATTTCAGGGAAGTGGAGAGTATTCCATCACACTCCTTGTGCCTTGTAGATGGTGGAAAGGCTTTGGGGAGTCAGGAGGTGAGACACTCGCCGCAGAATACCCAGCCTCTGACCTGCTCTTGTTGTCACAGTATTTATGTGGCTGGTCCAGTTAAGTTTCTGGTCAATGGTGACCCCCAGAATGTTGATGGTGGGGGATTTGGCGATGGTAATGCCATTGAATGTCAAGGGCAGTGGTTAGACTCTCGCTTGTTAGAGATAGTCATTGCCTGGCACTTGTGTGGCGCGAATGTTACCTGCCACTTATCAGCCCAAGCCTGAAGGTCGTCCAGGTCTTGTTGCATGCGGGCACGGACTGCTTCATTATCTGAGGAGTTGTGAATGGCGCTGAACACTGCGCAGTCATCAGCGAACATCCCCATTTCTGACCTTATGTTGGAGGGAAGGTCGTTGATGATTGGGCCTATGACACTGTCCTGAGGAACTCCTGCAGTGATGTCCTGGGGCTGTGATGATTTCATGTAGATGGGAGCAGGAAGTTGCAAAGGGACATTGATGGATTCAGTGAGTGGGCAAAACTGTGGCAGATGGAGTTCAATGTGGGAAAGTGTGAGGTCACCCACTCTGGACCCAAGAAAGATAAATCAGGTATTTTCTAAATGGTGAGAAATGAGGAACTGTGGCGGAGCCGAGAGATTTAGGGTACAGAAATCACTAAAAGCTGGTGGACAGGTACACAAATAATTTAAAAGGCTATTGGAATGTTGGCCTTTATTTCAAGAGGGCTGGAGTACAAAGGGGAGGAAGTGATGTTTCCGTTATATACAGCTCTGATTAGGTCCCATCTGGAGCAATGTTCCCCTAATTTGTATTAGAAACATAGAAGATAGGAGCAGGAGTAGGCCATTCGGCCCTTCGAGCCTGCTCCGCCACTCAATGAGATCATGACTGATCATCCAAATTCAGTACCCTGTCCCTGCCTTCTCCCCATATCCCTTGATCCCTTTAGCCTCAAGAAATATATCCAACTCTTTCTTGAATATATTTAATGAACTGGCCTCCACCGCCCTCTGTGGTAGAGAATTCCACAGGTTCACCACTCTCTGGGTGAAGAAATTCCTCCTCATTTCAGTCCTAAATGGCTTACCACTTATCCTTAGACTATGACCCCTGGTTCTGGACTCCCCGGCCATCAGAAACATCCTTCCTGCATCTAGTCTGTCCAGGCCTGACAGAATTTTATAGGTTTTGATGAGATCCCCTCTCAATCTTCTAAACTCCAGTGAATATAAGCCCAATCGACACAATCTCTCCTCATACGTCATTCCTGCCATCCCAGGTATCAGCCTGGTGAATCTTCGCTGCACTCCCTCCATGGCAAGAACGTCCTTCCTCAGGTAAGGCGACCAAAACTGAACACAATACTCAAGGTGCGGCCTCACCAAGGCTCTGTACAACTGTAGCAAGACATTCTTGTTCCTGTACTCGAACCCTCTTGCTACAAAGGCCAACATACCATTTACCTTCTTAACCGCCTGCTGCACCTGCATGCTTACCTTCAGCGACTGGTGCACAAGAACACCCAGGTCTCTTTGCACTTCCCCTTCTCCCAATCTATTGCCATTCAAATAATAATCTGCCTTCCTGTTTTTACCACCAAAGTGGATAACCTCACATTTATCCACATTATAGTGCATTTGCCATGTTTCTGCCCAATCACCCAACCTGTCCAAATCATACTGAAGTTTCACGACATCCTCCTCACAGCTTACCCTCCCACCCAGCTTTGTGTCGTCTGCAAATTTGGAGATATTACATCCAATTCCCTCGTCCAGATCATTAATATATATTGTGAACAGCTGGGGTCCTAGGACCGATCCTTGCGGTACCCAACTAGTCACTGCCTGCCACTCGGAAAACGACCCGTTTATTCCAACTCTTTGCTTTCTCTCCGCCAACCAGTTCTCTATCCAAGTCAATACCTTGCCCCCAATCCCATGTGCCTTAATTTTGCATGCTAATCTCTTATGTGGGACCTTATCGAAAGCCTTCTGAAAGTCCAAATACACCACATCCACTGGTTCTCCTTTATCTATTTTACCAGTTACATCCTCAAAAAATTCCAGTAGATTAGTCAAGCATGATTTACCTTTTGTAAATCCATGTTGACTTTGTCCGATCCTGTCACTGCTTTCCAAGTGCTCTGCTATTACATCTTTTATAATAGACTCTAGCATTTTCCCCACTACCGATGTCAGGCTTACCGGTCTATAATTCCCCGCTTTTTCTCTACCACCTTTTTTGAATAGTGGGGTAACATTAGCTACCCTCCAATCCATGGGTACTTTTCCAGAGTCTATCGAGTTCTGGAAGATGACCAGCAATGCATCTACTATCTCTAGGGCCACTTCCTTAAGTACCCTGGGATGTGGACCATCAGGCCCTGGGGATTTATCGGCCTTCAGTCCCATCAATTTTCCTAACACCATTTCCCTACAAATACTGATTTCTTTCAGTTCCTCCCTTTCATCAGACCCTATGTTCCCCGACATCTCTGGGAGGTTATTTGTGTCCTCCTTTGTGAAGACAGAACCAAAATATGTATTTAGTTGGTCTGCCATTTCCTTGTTTCCCATTATAAATTCCCCTGATTCTGACTGCAAGGGACCTACGCTTGACTTCACCAATCTTTTTCTCTTCACATATCTATAAAAGCTTTTAAAGTCAGTTTTTATGTTCCCTGCAAGCTTACTCTCATATTCTATTTTCCCTTTCTTAATTAATCCCTTTGTCCTCCTTTGTTGAATCCTAAACTGCTCCCAATCCTCAGGATTATTGCTTTTTCTGGCCAATTTAAACGTCCTCTCCTTGGATCTTATGCTATCCCTAATTTCCCTTGTTAGCCACGGTTGAGTCACCTTTTTTGTTTCCTTGCATCCCATTTAAAATTTTGCGCCTGGGCGAAATCTCCTATTGAGAAGCCAGTGAACAGCCTGTGTGGGAGCTCCAGACACCTGCGCAGCCGTGCAGTTTAGCGGGAACGTTGATCTGGAGTGACCATGTTCAGTTCTGGGCCCCGCACCTCAGGAAGGATTTATTGGCCTCGGAGGGGGGGCAGCGCAGATTCACCAGAATGATACCGGGGCTAAAAGGGTTGCATTTCCTTGAATATAGAAGATTAATTGGTGATATAATTGAGTTGTTTAAGATAAATAAAGGAGTTGATAGGTAGACAGAGAGAAACTATTTCCTCTGGTGGGGGCGAGTCCAGAACAAGGGGACAGAACCTTGAGCACAGAGCGTGGAGACAGAGCTGGGAGACCACAAACGGAGTGGATCGCTAGCAGAGTGGAGGAATTTGGTGAGCGCAGGAATCGGTAGAGAGGAGGAAGGCGGGTGAGACGTCTGACTGAAAAGGAGGAGTGCAGACACAGAACCCAAGGTCTCGAAGTTAATAGTCACGAGAGCGGGAGAGCGAGAGGAGCGGTCGCAGATAAAGGTAGGCCCGAGAGCCCGGAGGGAGGGCGAGTGTCAGGGAGCGAGGTAAGTGACGTCAGCACAAGGAAAGGAGCCGATTGGTGAGTAGCTGCTGAGTGTTCTTTTTAAGTCTTAAGTTTATTTCTGTTGTTATTTAATAATCTATTAAGTAGAGGCAGGGCACCTCGGTCCCGTGGAATGCATATCTTCTGCCATGTGGGAACTCCAGGATGCTTCCCGTGTCCTGGACAACCACATGTGCAGGAAGTATCGTCAGCTGGAGGAGCTGGATGGGTTTCGGAGCTTGAGCGGCAGCTGGTGTCACTGCGGTGCATTCGTGAGGCTGAGAGCTTCATGGATAGCACGTTTCAGGAGGTGGTCACCCCGCAGCGTAAGAGTGTGCAGGCAGAGAGGGAATGGGTGACGGTCAGACAGACAAGGAGGACCAGGCAGGTAGTGCAGGAGTCCCCTGAGTGCATCTCACTCTCCAATACTGGTGGGAGCGATGGTTCCTCTGGGGAGTACAGCCAGAGCCAAGTCCACGGCACCACGGGTGGCTCAGCTGTACAGGGGGGAGGAGGAAGATCGGGAAGGCGATAGTGATAGGGGATTCGAAGACAGGCGTTTCTGTGGCCGCAGACGTGACTCCAGGATGGTATGTTGCCTCCCTCGTGCCAGGGTCAAGGATGTCACCGAGCGGCTGCAGAACATTCTGAGGGGGGAGGGTGAACAGCCAGAGGTCGTGGTCCACATCGGTACCAACGACAGGTAGAGAAAGGGATGAGGTCCTGCAGGCTGATTTTAGGGAGCTAGGAAAGAGATTAAAAAGCAGGACCTCAAAGGTAGTGATCTCCGGATTATTCCCAGTGCCACGAGCTAGTGAGTACAGAAATAGGAGGATAGCGCAGATGAATGCGTGGCTGGAGAGATGGTGCAGGAGGGAGGGCTTCAGATTCCAGGGTCATTAGGACCGGTTCTGGGGAGGTGGGACCTGTACAGGCCGGACCGGTTACACCTCAACAGGGCCAGAACCAATATCCTCGCGGGGAGGTTTGGTAGTTCTGTTGGGGAGATTTTAAACTAATTTGGCAGGGGGATGGGCACCAGGATGTAACATTAGAAAGGGGAAATAAAGTACACAAAGGATTGGGAGAGACACATAGCACTAGAGTAAGAAATAGTATGGTATCAGGTCCTGTTGCTGGGATCGGGTTCTGTTGCTGGGATCGGGTCCTGTTGCTGGGATTGTGCTGGGATCGGGTTCTGTTGCTGGGATTGTGCTGGGATCGGGTCCTGCTGCTGGGATTGTGCTGGGATCGGGTCCTGTTGCTGGGATTGTGCTGGGATCGGGTCCTGTTGCTGGGATTGTGCTGGGATCGGGTCCTGTTGCTGGGATTGTGCTGGGATCGGGTCCTGTTGCTGGGATTGTGCTGGGATCGGGTCCTGTTGCTGGGATTGTGCTGGGATCGGGTCCTGTTGCTGGGATTGTGCTGGGATCGGGTCCTGTTGCTGGGATTGTGCTGGGATCGGGTCCTGTTGCTGGGATTGTGCTGGGATCGGGTCCTGTTCCAGGAGCGGATCATGTGACGGGCCAGTCCGCCCATTTTTCATTCCCATTTCCGCTGCGAGCGAACGGAAAAGATTCATTGCCGGAGAAAGCGACCCGAACCCGAACCCCCGGCCCCGGCACCAGCGGAGCGGAGAGCAGGTGAGAGCCGAAAATCAGCAACAAGTCCCGGGAACGGCAACTCCCAACTTGGGCAGAGTTCGCGGCTGCTCCGAGTAACTCGGGTCAATGGACCGGGAATAGTGAGAGAGGGAAGGTGACAGAGAGAGAGTGAGAGAGGAGAGAGAGAGGGGGAAGGAGAGAGAGAGGAGGAGAGAGAGAGAGAAGGGGAGAGAGAGAGAGGGAGAGAAGGAGAGAGAGAGAGGGAGAGAGAGGGGGAAGGAGAGAGAGAGGGAGAGAGAGGGGGAAGGAGAGAGAGAGGGAGAGAGAGGGGGAAGGAGAGAGAGAGGGAGAGAGAGGGGGAAGGAGAGAGAGAGGGGGAAGGAGAGAGAGAGAGAGGGGGAAGGAGAGAGAGAGAGAGGGAAGGAGAGAGGGGGAAGGAGAGAGAGAGAGGGGGAAGGAGAGAGAGAGAGGGGGAAGGAGAGAGAGAGAGAGGGGGAAGGAGAGAGAGGGGGAAGGAGAGAGAGGGGGAAGGAGAGAGAGAGAGGGGGAAGGAGAGAGAGGGGGAAGGAGAGAGAGGGGGAAGGAGAGAGAGGGGGAAGGAGAGAGAGGGGGAAGGAGAGAGAGAGAGGGGGAAGGAGAGAGAGAGAGGGGGAAGGGGAGAGAGGGGAGGAGAGAGAGAGAGGGGGAAGGAGAGAGAGAGAGAGGGGGAAGGAGAGAGAGAGAGAGAGGGGGAAGGAGAGAGAGAGAGGGAAGGAGAGAGAGGGGGGAGGAGGGAGAGAGAGGGGGGAGGAGAGAGAGAGAGGGGGGAGGAGAGAGAGAGAGAGGGGGGAGGAGAGAGAGAGAGAGGGGGGAGGAGAGAGAGAGAGGGGGGAGGAGAGAGAGAGGGGGAAGGAGAGAGAGGGGGGAGGGGGAAGGAGAGAGAGGGGGGAGGGGGAAGGAGAGAGAGGGGGGAGGGGGAAGGAGAGAGAGGGGGGAGGGGGAAGGAGAGAGAGGGGGGAGGGGGAAGGAGAGAGAGGGGGGAGGGGGAAGGAGAGAGAGGGGGGAGGGGGAAGGAGAGAGAGGGGGGAGGGGGAAGGAGAGAGAGGGGGGAGGGGGAAGGAGAGAGAGGGGGGAGGGGGAAGGAGAGAGAGGGGGGAGGGGAAGGAGAGAGAGGTGGGAGGGGGAAGGAGAGAGAGGGGGGAGGGGGAAGGAGAGAGAGGGGGGAGGGGGAAGGAGAGAGAGGGGGGAGGGGGAAGGAGAGAGAGGGGGGAGGGGGAAGGAGAGAGAGGGGGGAGGGGGAAGGAGAGAGGGGGGAGGGGGAAGGAGAGAGAGGGGAGGGGGAAGGAGAGAGAGGGGGGAGGGGGAAGGAGAGAGAGGGGGGAGGGGGAAGGAGAGAGGGGGGAGGGGGAAGGAGAGAGAGGGGGGAGGGGGAAGGAGAGAGAGGGGGGAGGGGGAAGGAGAGAGAGGGGGGAGGGGGAAGGAGAGAGAGGGGGGAGGGGGAAGGAGAGAGAGGGGGGAGGGGGAAGGAGAGAGAGGGGGGAGGGGGAAGGAGAGAGAGGGGGGAGGGGAAGGAGAGAGAGGGGGGAGGGGGAAGGAGAGAGAGGGGGGAGGGGGAAGGAGAGAGAGGGGGGAGGGGGAAGGAGAGAGAGGGGGGAGGGGGAAGGAGAGAGAGGGGGGAGGGGGAAGGAGAGAGAGGGGGGAGGGGGAAGGAGAGAGAGGGGGGAGGAGAGAGAGGGGGGAAGGAGAGAGAGGGGGGAAGGAGAGTGAGGGGGGGAGGGGGAAGGAGAGAGAGGGGGGAGGGGGAAGGAGAGGGTGGGGGGAGGGGGATGGAGAGAGAGGGGGGAGGGGGAAGGTGAGGGAGGGGGGAGGGGGAAGGAGAGGGAGGGGGGAGGGGGAAGGAGAGAGAGGGGGGAGGGGAGTGAGGGGGGAGGGGGGAGGGGGAAGGAGAGAGAGGGGGGAGGGGGAGGGGGAAGGAGAGAGAGGGGGGAGGAGAGAGAGGGGGGAAGGAGAGAGAGGGGGGAGGAGAGAGAGGGGGGAAGGAGAGAGAGGGGGGAAGGAGAGAGAGGGGGGAGGAGAGAGAGGGGGGAGGGGGAAGGAGAGAGAGGGGGAGGGGGAAGGAGAG
>NC_141002.1:108879378-108900707 GCF_052327205.1 Somniosus microcephalus | reverse complement strand
AGTGCAGCGAAGATTCACCAGGCTGATACCTGGGATGGCAGGAATGACGTATGAGGAGAGATTGTGTCGATTGGGCTTATATTCACTGGAGTTTAGAAGATTGAGAGGGGATCTCATCGAAACCTATAAAATTCTGTCAGGCCTGGACAGACTAGATGCAGGAAGGATGTTTCTGATGGCCAGGGAGTCCAGAACCAGGGGTCATAGTCTAAGGATAAGTGGTAAGCCATTTAGGACTGAAATGAGGAGGAATTTCTTCACCCAGAGAGTGGTGAACCTGTGGAATTCTCTACCACAGAGGGCGGTGGAGGCCAGTTCATTAAATATATTCAAGAAAGAGTTGGATATATTTCTTGAGGCTAAAGGGATCAAGGGATATGGGGAGAAGGCAGGGACAGGGTACTGAATTTGGATGATCAGCCATGATCTCATTGAGTGGCGGAGCAGGCTCGAAGGGCCGAATGGCCTACTCCTGCTCCTATCTTCTATGTTTCTAATACAAATTAGGGGAACATTGCTCCAGATGGGACCTAATCAGAGCTGTATATAACGGAAACATCACTTCCTCCCCTTTGTACTCCAGCCCTCTTGAAATAAAGGCCAACATTCCAATAGCCTTTTAAATTATTTGTGTACCTGTCCACCAGCTTTTAGTGATTTCTGTACCCTAAATCTCTCGGCTCCGCCACAGTTCCTCATTTCTCACCATTTAGAAAATACCTGATTTATCTTTCTTGGGTCCAGAGTGGGTGACCTCACACTTTCCCACATTGAACTCCATCTGCCACAGTTTTGCCCACTCACTGAATCCATCAATGTCCCTTTGCAACTTCCTGCTCCCATCTACATGAAATCATCACAGCCCCAGGACATCACTGCAGGAGTTCCTCAGGACAGTGTCCTAGGCCCAATCATCAACGACCTTCCCTCCAACATAAGGTCAGAAATGGGGATGTTCGCTGATGACTGCACAGTGTTCAGCGCCATTCACAACTCCTCAGATAATGAAGCAGTCCGTGCCCGCATGCAACAAGACCTGGACGACCTTCAGGCTTGGGCTGATAAGTGGCAGGTAACATTCGCGCCACACAAGTGCCAGGCAATGACTATCTCTAACAAGCGAGAGTCTAACCACTGCCCTTGACATTCAATGGCATTACCATCGCCAAATCCCCCACCATCAACATTCTGGGGGTCACCATTGACCAGAAACTTAACTGGACCAGCCACATAAATACTGTGACAACAAGAGCAGGTCAGAGGCTGGGTATTCTGCGGCGAGTGTCTCACCTCCTGACTCCCCAAAGCCTTTCCACCATCTACAAGGCACAAGGAGTGTGATGGAATACTCTCCACTTCCCTGAAATGAGTGCAGCTCCAACAATACTCAAGAAGCTCAACACCATCCAGGACAAAGCAGCCCGCTTGATTGGCACCCCATCCGCCACCTTAAACATTCACTCCCTCCAACACCAGCGTACCGTGGCTGCAGTGTGTACCATCTACAAGATGCACTGCAGCAATTCGCCAAGGCTTCTTCAGCAGCACCTCCCAAACCCGCGACCTCTTCCACCTAGAAGGACAAGGGCAGCAGACGCATGGGAACATCACCACCTCCAAGTTCCCCTCCAAGTCACACACCATCCTGACTTGGAAATGTATCACCGATCCTTCATCGTCGCTGGGTCAAAATCCTGGAACTCCCTCCCTAACAGCACTGTGAGAGCACCTTCACCACACGGACTGCAGCGGTTCAAGAAGGCAGCTCACCACCACCTTCTCAAGGGCATGGTGTGGAGATGCCGGAGTTGGACTGGGGTGGACAAATGTAAGAAGTCACACAACACCAGGTTATAGTCCAACAGCTTTATTTGAAATCACAAGCTTTCGGAGCGCTGCTCCTTCGTCAGGTGAAGTGGAGAAATGCATAAAGACACAGCTCATATAGTCAGAGAATCAGGTCAGATGTTTACAGGTAATGTTGCAGGAAAGGATGCCCCGGAGCATGGTACATCGGCGAGACCATGCAGACACTGCGACAACGGATGAACGGACACCGCGCAACAATCACCAGGCAGGAGTGTTCCCTCCCAGTCGGGGAACACTTCAGCAGTCAAGGACATTCAGCCTCCGATCTTCGGGTAAGCATTCTCCAAGGCGGCCTTCGAGACACACGACAACGCAAAATCGTCGAGCAGAAACTGATAGCCAAGTTCCGCACCCATGAGGACGGCCTCAACCGAGATCTTGGGTTCATGTCACGCTACATGTAACCCCACCTGACGCAGGGTCATCCAGACTCGAGTCGTCGTTGGCTTGTTCTCTCTACACAGATGCGGCCGGACCTGCTGTGATTTCCAGCAAAAAAGAAATGTTTTTTGTCTGTTTTTTTGTTTTTCATACAGACCCCAGCATCTGCAATATTTGACCCCTTGTGACCCCCCCTCATTGTTCTTTGATGTAATGTTTTCCTGACTGACCTGTTTGGACACCATTCACACCTTTGATTGCTGTGATTATCTCTCTGCCGAGGTGTGATAAATGGCAGTTAGAAACATTACCTGTAAACATCTGACATGATTCTCTGACTATATAAGCTGTGTCTTTATGCATCTTTCCACTTCACCTGACGTAGGAGCAGCGCTCCAAAAGCTTGTGATTTCAAATAAAGCTGTTGGACTATAACCTGGTGTTGTGTGACTTCTTACATTTCTCAAGGGCAACTAGGGCTGGGCAATAAATGCTGGCTTTGCCAACGATGCCCGCATCCCATGAAAGAATTTTTAAAATATATACATTGGCCTTGGAAGGAGTGCATCGCAGATTCACCAGAATGTTACCAGGGCTCCAAGGGTTAGATTATGAGGAGAGATTACATAAACTAGGCTTGCATTCCCTGGAATATAGAAGGTTAAGGGGCGATTTGATTGCGATATTTAGGATTTTGAAAGGAAGCGATAGGGTAGAGAGAAACTTTTTTCTCCTGGTGGGGAGTCTCGGACAAGGGGACAAAACTTTAAAATCAGAGCCCGAGAAGTTAGGAAACACTTCTTCACACGAAGGGCGGTAGAAGTGTGGAACCCTCTCCCACAACAAGCAGTAGGTGCTGGAGCTCAATTAATAATTTTAAATCTGAGATCGATAGATTTTTGCCAAGGGTACAAAGGGATAGGGAGCCAAGGCGGGTGGATGGAGTTAAGATACAGATCAGCCATGATGTGACTGAATGGCGGAACAGGCTCGAGGGGCTGTTCCTAAGTACTGAGCGACCTAACTTAGTGTCATTAGACAACTTGGATATGCGGCTCTCTATTCCTTTGTCTAAGTCACTAATAAATGTTGTGAAAAGCTGAGGCCTCAGTACAGATTCCTGGGGGACTCCTCTAGTCACATCCTGCCAATTTGAGTCCATACCCATTATCCCCTCTCTCTGTCACCTACCTGCCAACCAATTCCTATCCAAGCCAATAGGTTGCCTCCAATTTCACATGCTCTCATTTTTGTTAAGTCTCTTGTGTGGAACCTTATCGAATGCCGTCTAGAATCTGTATAAATAACATCCATAGACATGCCCTTATTTACCACATCATTTACCTCCTCAAAAATTTGAACTAGGTTCATTAGACATGACTTACCCTTTACAATCCACGCTGGCTCTCTCTGATCTGCTCATATTTATCCAAGTTCACAGTCACTCTGTCCCTAATAACAGATTCTAGTAACTTCCCCACAACTGACGTAAATAATAGGCCTATAATCTCCTAGTTTCTCTTCCACCCTTCTTATATAATGGACTGACATTGGAAGTTTTCTAATCCAAGGGATAACGTAGTAAAACGTCCCAAGGCGGAGAGGGAGGTAGAGAGGTGGGGAGGTTCCTGAATTGAAAGTTTGGGAATATTATAACTCTGCTGGGACTTTTTTAAACCTGACATCTGCACAATATATTAAATATAAAGGGGGGTATTTTAATCCCAATAAACAGGTGGGTTGGGGTCGGGTGGGAGATTAAAGTGTTACAAAAACTGAATCCCAACCCCAACCCGCCCACTTCTAGCTTTTACTCAGGCAGGACAAGGGGCAGCTAACCCACTGCCAGGAAGCGGGTTGGCACTTCAAATATGTGAATGAGGCTGGAAGCCTCGGATTTAACCTGCTCTGCCGGTTTTACTGTGGCCATCCAGGGATCCCGGCAGCTGCAGCGAGGGGAGGACAGCCTCAGGGAACAATCCATGGCGGTCGGGAGGAGCAGCAGTGCTTCCCACTGACACCCCCCCCACCCACCATCGCCCCCCCCCAAAGAACAATCCCCCCCCCCCCCCAGGATCGGACCACCCCAGGGTCGAGGATCAGACCCCCCCACCCACCATCGCCCCCCCAACGAACAAACCCCCCCCCGCCGGGATCGGACCACCCCAGGGTCGAGGATCAGACCCCCCCACCCACCATCGCCCCCCTAACGAACAATCCCCCCCCCGGGATCAGACGACCCCAGGGCTGAGGATCAGACCCCCCCCCACCCCCAGCGGTTGGGGGATCGGACCCTCCAAGGTCGAGGATCAGACCCCCCCCACCCCCAGCGGTTGGGGGATCGGACCCTCCAGGGTCGAGGATCAGACCCCCCCCACCCCCAGCGGTTGGGGGATCGGACCCTCCACTGTCGAGGATCAGACCCCCCCCCCACCCCCAGCGGTTGGGGGATCGGACCCTCCAGGGCCGGGGTCGGGGCTGGCACCTACCCGGAGCTGCGGCACCTTCTCCAATGTTCCCCTGACTGGAAGCCAAGCCTGCCAATCAGGCTGACTTCCGGGCGGGAAACCTGTCCATGACGTCACACGCACGTTATGAATCTAACCCGCGCTCTACTGGGCCCTACCGCTCCCAGCGGGTCCATAAGGAAAAGTTCCGGCCAAAGTGTTTATTGCATTTTATTTTTTGTGTGTGGTTCAATAAAACCAGGTGTGATGGGCTTAAACTTTGTGTGGATACAGCTTTAAGTTTGACACAAATTATAACGAATTATTCATTCTCAGGATGTGGGCATCGCTGGCAAGGCCAGCATTTATTGCCCATCCCTAGTTGCCCTCGAGAAGGTGGTGGTGAGTTGCCTTCTTGAACCGCTGCAGTCCGTGTGGTGAAGGTGCTTCCACAGTGCTGGTAGGGAGTGCCAGGATTTTGACCCAGCGACCATGAAGGAACGGCGATATATTTCTAAGTCAGGATGGTGTGTGACTTGGAGGGGAACTTGCAGGCGGTGGTGTTCCCATACACCACCTGCCCTTGTCCTTCAAGGTGGTAGAGGTCGTGGGTTTCGGAGGTGCTGTCGAAGAAATTTCGGTGATAGAAATGCCATTGCATGTCATGGGGAGGTGGTTAGACTCTCTTATTGGAGATGGTCATTGCCTGGCACTTTTTTTTAATTCATTGATGGGATGTGGGCGTCGCTGGCTAGGCCTGCATTTAGTGCCCATCCCTAATTGCCCTTGAGAAGATGGTGGTGAGCCGCCTTCTTGAACTGCTGCAGTCCATATGGTGTAGGTACACCCACAATGCCGTTAGGAAGGAAGTTCCAGGATTTTGGCCCAGCGACAGTGAAGGAACGGCGATACAGTTCCAAGTCAGGATGGTGTGTGGCTTGGAGTGGAACTTGTAGGTGGTGATGTTCCCATGCGTCTGCTGCCCTTGTCCTTCTAAGTGGTAGAGGTCACGGGTTTGGAGGGTGCTGTTGAAGGAGCTTTGGCGAGTTGCTGCAGTGCATCTTGTAGATGGTACACACTGCAGCCACAGTGCACCGGTGGTGGAGGGAGTGAATGTTGAAGGTGGTGGATGGAGTGCCAATCAAGCAGGCTGCTTTATCCTGAATGGTGTCGAGCTTCTTGAGTGTTGTTGCAGCTGCACTCATCCAGGCAAGTGGAGAGTATTCCATCACACTCCTGACTTGCGCCTTGTAGATGGTGGAAAGGCTTTGGGGAGTCAGGAGGTGAGACACTCGCCGCAGAATTCCCAGCCTCTGGCCTGCTCTTGTAGCCACAGTATTTATATGGCTGGTCCAGTTCAGTTTCTGATCAATGGTAACCCCCAGGATGTTGATAGTGGGGGATTCAGCAATGGTAATGCCATTAAATGTCAAGGGGAGATGGTTAGAGTTTCGCTTGTTGGAGATGGTCATTGCCTGGCACTTGTGTGGTGCGAATGTTACTTGCCACTTGTCAGCCCAAGTCTTAATGTTGTCCAGGTCTTGCTTCATTATGTGAATGAAACTGAACACTGTGCAATCATCAGCAAACATCCCTACTTCTGATCTTATGATGGGAAGGTCATTGATGAAGCAGTTGTAGATAGTTGGGTTGAGGAACTCCTGCAGCGATGTCCTGGGGCTGAGATGATTGGCTTCCAACAACCACAACAATCTTCCTTTGTTCTAGGTATGACTCTAGCCAGTGGAGAGTTTTCCCCGATTCCCATTGATTTCAGTTTTACCAGGACTCCTTGATGCTACACTCGGTCAAATGCTGCCTTGATGTCAAGGGCAGTCACTCTCACCTCACCTCTGGAATTCAGCTCTTTTGTCCATGTTTGGACCAAGGCTGTAATGAGGTCTGGAGCCGAGTGGTCTTGGCGGAACCCAAACTGGACATCAGTGAGCAGGTTATTGGTGAGCAAGTGCTGCTTGATAGCACTGTCGATGACATCTTCCATCACTTTGCTGATGATTGAGAGTAGACTGATGGGGCGGTAATTGGCTGGATTGGATTTGTCCTGGTTTTTGTAGACAGGACATACCTGGGCAGTTTTCCACATTGTTGGATAGATGCCAGTGTTGTAGCTGTACTGGAACAGCTTGGCTAGAGGCGCGGCTAGTTCTGGAGCACAAGTCTTCAGCACGACAGCCGGGATGTTGTCGGGGCCCACAGCCTTTGCTGTATCCAGTGCGCTCAGCCGTTTCACGTGGAGTGAATCGAATTGGCTGAAGACTGGCTTCTGTGATGGTGGGGACCTCAGGAGGAGGCCGAGATGGATCATCCACTCGGCATTTCTGGGTGAAGATGGTTGCAAACGCTTCAGCCTTGTCTTTTTGACACACATACAGGGCTCCGCCATCATTGAGGATAGGGATGTTCATGGAGCCTCCTCCTCCCGTTAGTTGTTTAATTGTCCACCAGAATTCACAACTGGATGTGGCAGGACTGCAGAGCTTTGATCTGATCCGTTGGTTGTGGGATCGCTTAGCTCTGTCTATAGCCTGCTGCTTCTGCTGTTTAGCATGCATGTAGTCCTGTGTTGCAGCTTCCCCAGGTTGGCACCTCATTTTTAGGTACGGCTGGAGTCACGTCTGCGGCCGCAGAAATGCCTGTCTGCTCCCCTAACTATCAAATCCTCTACTACTATTGCTTTCCCACTCTTCTTCCTCTCCCCCTGTACAGTTGAGCCACCCGTGGTGCCGCAGACTTGGCTTTGACTGCACTCCCCAGAGGAACCATTGCCCTCACCAGTACTCAGAACCGAATACTGGTTGGAGAGCGAGATGCACTGACTCCTGCACTAGCTGCCTGTTCCTCCTCTGCTGTTTGGTGGTCACCCATTCCCTCTCTGCCTGCACACTCTTTATCTGCGGGGTGACCACCTCCTGAAACGTGCTATCCACGATGCTCAGCCTCACGGATGCACCGCAGTGACGCCAGCTGCTGCTCAAGCTCCAAAACCCAGAGCTCGAGCTCCTCCAGCCAACGACACTTCCTGCACATGTGGTTGTCCAGGACACGGGAAGCATCCTTGGGTCCCCACATAGCACAGGATGTGCATTTCACGGGACTGAGCTGCTCTGCCATGCCTCTACTTAATAGACTAATGGCCCAGAACTTCGGGTCCCCACGGGTGAGTACGCGCTGGGTACTCACCTGTAGGCCCAATGGAAGTGCCGGTTTCATGCATGCACTGCGCAGGAAACCGGCACTTCCGTTCCCCTGAAAGGAGGGGTTAAGAGGTCGAATGCGTGCGCGGGAGAGGCTGCGTGTGCGCATCGAACTTACGTTTTTTTTGCAGGTTTTCCCGGGAGGGTAAGTCTCCAGAAGTTACACATTTAAAAAGCAGTCGCAAGGCCTGCTTTTTAAAAGGTAAGTGGTGAATTAATTAAAATGAAAACATTTTTTCCACAGGTTTATTATTTTTAAATACTTTTAAGAAAGGTAAGTTTATTTTTAGCCCCGTTAGAAAATAAAATTATTTTTTTCAAAAATTTAAATTATTATTTAAAAGTTATTTCATGTAATTTATAGTTTATTAAAAAATGTGATTTTTAAAAAATTTATTTGAAGATTTAGTAATGTTTTGGGGCTCATAGTATTTATAAGTTTGACAGCCCTTGCTGTCAAACTTATGAATGGAGCATTCCCTGCTCCGATTGGCTCTCCATGGCCCACGTGATCCCAGGGGACGCATCGAACTAACTGCGCCCCTGGGATACACAAGCACTGTGCGTCAGCAGTTGGAGCAGGCCCAGGATCGCAATCTCACGCGGGCCCACAGCTCAACGGCCGGCACGCAAGGTAAGTGCAGGTCGGGGGCTTGCACCCGTGGGAAACCCCTGACCCGAATTTCTGGGCCATTAACTAGAAACACTTATCAGCTACTCACCAATCAGCTCCATCTCTGGTTGTGATGTCGCTTTTGCTGTTTTGCAGTTGTTGCTTTTGTTGTTGTTTTCGCTGGAGGTCCTCCGTCTCCTCGCTGCTCCGGTCTGTGCTCTCTGGGCCTCCCGCTCCGCTCTGGTCTGTGCTCTCTGGGCCTCCCGCACCGCTCCGGTCTGCGCTCTCTGGGCCTCCCGCTCCGCTCCGGTCTGCGCTCTCTCTAGGCCCTTGCTTGATTAATACTCCGTCTCCGGATTAGTTTGGGATTGATAAAGGGCTATGGGGAGAGTGGGTCAGTGGGATTAGTTGGGATTGATACAGGGCTATGGGGAGAGAGCGGGGCAGTGGGATTAGTTGGGATTGAGACAGGGCTATGGGGAGAGAGCGGGGCAGTGGGATTAGTTGGGATTGAGACAGGGCTATGGGGAGAGAGCGGGGCAGTGGGATTAGTTTTGGATTGATACAGGGCTATGGGGAGAGAGCGGATCAGTGGGATTAGTTGGGATTGAGACAGGGCTATGGGGAGAGAGCGGGGCAGTGGGATTAGTTTGGGATTGATACAGGGCTATGGGGAGAGAGTGGGTCAGTGGGATTAGTTTGGGATTGATACAGGGCTATGGGGAGAGAGCGGGGCAGTGAGATTAGTTTGGGATTGATACATGGCTATGGGGAGACAGCGGGGCAGTGGGATTAGTTTGGGATTGATACAGGGCTATGGGGAGAGAGCGGGGCAGGGGGATTAGTTTGGGATTGATACAGAGCTATGGGGAGAGAGCAGGGCAGTGGGATTAGTTTGGGATTGATACAGGGCTATGGGGAGAGAGCGGGGCAGCGGGATTAGTTTGGGAGTGATATAGGGCTATGGGGAGAGAGCGGGGCAGTGGGATGAGTTTGGGATTGATAGAGGGCTATGGGGAGAGAGCGGGGCAGTGGGATTAGTTTGGGATTGATACAGGGCTATGCGGAGAGAGCGGGTCAGTGGGAATAGTTTGGGATTGATACAGGGCTATGGGGAGCGAGCGGGGCAGTGGGATTAGTTTGGGATTGATACAGGGCTATGGGGAGAGAGCGGGGCAGTGGGATTAGTTTGGGATTGATACAGGGCTATGGGGCGAGAGTGGGGCAGTGGGATTAGTTTGGGATTGATACAGGGCTATGGGGAGAGAGCGGGGCAGTGGGATTAGTTTGGGATTGATACAGGGCTATGGGGAGAGTGCGGGGCAGTGGGATTAGTTTGGGATTGATACAGGGCTATGGGGAGAGAGCGGGGCAGTGGAATTAGTTTGGAATTGATACAGGGCTATGGGGAGAGAGCAGGGCAGTGGGATTAGTTTTGGATTGATACAGGGCTATGGGGAGACAGCGGGTCAGTGGGATTAGTTGGGATTGATACAGGGTTATGGGGAGAGAGCGGGGCAGTGGGATTAGTTTGAGATTGATACAGGACTATGGGGAGGGAGTGGGTCAGTGGGATTAGTTTGGGATTGATACAGGGCTATGGGGAGAGAGCGGGGCAGTGGGATTAGTTTGGGATTGATACAGGGCTATGGGGAGAGAGCGGAGCAGGGGGATTAGGTTGGGATTGATACAGAGCTATGGGGAGAGAGCAGGGCAGTGGGATTAGTTTGGGATTGATACAGGGCTATGGGGAGAGAGCGGGGCAGCGGGATTAGTTTGGGATTGATACAGGACGATGGGGAGAGAGCGGGGCAGTGGGATTAGTTTGGGATTGATACAGGGCTATGGGGAGAGAGCGGGGCAGTGGGATTAGTTTGGGATTGATACAGTGCTATGGGGAGAGAGCGGGGCAGTGGGATTAGTTTGGGATTGATACAGGGCTATGGGGTGAGAGTGGGGCAGTGGGATTAGTTTGGGATTGATACAGGGTTATGGGGAGAGAGCGGGGCAGTGGGATTAGTTTGCGATTGATACAGGGCTATGGGGAGAGTGCGCGGCAGTGGGATTAGTTTGGGATTGATACAGGGCTATGGGGAGAGAGTGGGGCAGTGGGATTAGTTTGGAATTGATACAGGGCTATGGGGAGAGAGCGGGGCAGTGGGATTGATACAGGGCTATGGGGAGAGTGCGGGGCAGTGGGATTAGTTTGGGATTGATACAGGGCTATGGGGAGAGAGCGGGACAGTGGGATTAGTTTGGGATTGATACAGGGCGATGGGGAGAGAGCGGGGCAGCGGGATTAGTTTGGGATTGATACAGGGCTATGGGGAGAGAGCGGGGCAGTGGGATTAGTTTGGGATTGATACAGGGCGATGGGGAGAGAGCGGGGCAGTGGGATTAGTTTGGGATTGATACAGGGCTATGGGGAGAGAGCGGGGCAGTGGGATTAGTTTGGGATTGATACAGGGCGATGGGGAGAGAGCGGGGCAGTGGGATTAGTTTGGGATTGATACAGGGCGATGGGGAGAGAGCGGGGCAGTGGGATTAGTTTGGGATTGATACAGGGCTATGGGGAGAGAGCGGGGCAGTGGGATTAGTTTGGGATTGATACAGGGCGATGGGGAGAGAGCGGGGCAGTGGGATTAGTTTGGGATTGATACAGGGCTATGGGGCGAGAGTGGGGCAGTGGGATTAGTTTGGGATTGATACAGGGCTATGGGGAGAGTGCGGGGCAGCGGGATTAGTTTGGGATTGATACAGGGCTATGGGGAGAGAGCGGGGCAGCGGGATTAGTTTGGGATTGATATAGGGCTATGGGGAGAGAGCGGGGCAGCGGGATTAGTTTGGGATTGATACAGGGCTATGGGGAGAGAGCGGGGCAGTGGGATTAGTTTGGGATTGATACAGGGCGATGGGGAGAGAGCGGGGCAGTGGGATTAGTTTGGGATTGATACAGGGCGATGGGGAGAGAGCGGGGCAGTGGGATTAGTTTGGGATTGATACAGGGCGATGGGGAGAGAGCGGGGCAGTGGGATTAGTTTGGGATTGATACAGGGCTATGGGGAGAGAGCGGGGCAGTGGGATTAGTTTGGGATTGATACAGGGCGATGGGGAGAGAGCGGGGCAGTGGGATTAGTTTGGGATTGATACAGGGCTATGGGGCGAGAGTGGGGCAGTGGGATTAGTTTGGGATTGATACAGGGCTATGGGGAGAGTGCGGGGCAGTGGGATTAGTTTGGGATTGATACAGGGCTATGGGGAGAGAGCGGGGCAGTGGGATTAGTTTGGAATTGATACAGGGCTTTGGGGAGAGAGCGGGGCAGTGGGATTAGTTTTGGATTGATACAGGGCTATGGGGAGAGAGCGGGTCAGTGGGATTAGTTGGGATTGATACAGGGCTATGGGGAGAGAGCGGGGCAGTGGGATTAGTTTGAGATTGATACATGGCTATGGGGAGACAGCGGGGCAGTGGGATTAGTTTACGATTGATACAGGGCTATGGGGAGAGAGCGGGGCAGGGGGATTAGTTTGGGATTGATACAGAGCTATGGGGAGAGAGCAGGGCAGTGGGATTAGTTTGGGATTGATACAGGGCTATGGGGAGAGAGCGGGGCAGCGGGATTAGTTTGGGATTGATACAGGGCTATGGGGAGAGAGCGGGGCAGTGGGATTAGTTTGGGATTGATACAGGGCTATGGGGAGAGAGCGGGGCAGTGGGATGAGTTTGAGATTGATACAGGCCTATGGGGAGAGAGCGGGGCAGTGGGATTAGTTTGGGATTGATACAGGACGATGGGGAGAGAGCGGGGCAGTGGGATTAGTTTGGGATTGATACAGGGCTATGGGGAGAGAGCGGGGCAGTGGGATTAGTTTGGGATTGATACAGAGCTATGGGGAGAGAGCGTGGCAGTGGGATTAGTTTGGGATTGATACAGGGCTATGGGGTGAGAGTGGGGCAGTGGGATTAGTTTGGGATTGATACAGGGCTATGGGGAGTGAGCGGGGCAGTGGGATTAGTTTGCGATTGATACAGGGCTATGGGGAGAGTGCGGGGCAGTGGGATTAGTTTGGGATTGATACAGGGCTATGGGGAGAGAGCGGGGCAGTGGGATTAGTTTGGGATTGATACAGGGCGATGGGGAGAGAGCGGGGCAGCGGGATTAGTTTGGGATTGATACAGGGCTATGGGGAGAGAGCGGGGCAGTGGGATTAGTTTGGGATTGATACAGGGCGATGGGGAGAGAGCGGGGCAGTGGGATTAGTTTGGGATTGATACAGGACTATGGGGAGAGAGCGGGGCAGTGGGATTAGTTTGGGATTGATACAGGGCTATGGGGAGAGAGCGGGGCAGTGGGATTAGTTTGGGATTGATACAGGGCTATGGGGCGAGAGTGGGGCAGTGGGATTAGTTTGGGATTGATACAGGGCTATGGGGAGAGAGCGGGGCAGTGGGATTAGTTTGGGATTGATACAGGGCTATGGGGAGAGTGCGGGGCAGTGGGATTAGTTTGGGATTGATACAGGGCTATGGGGAGAGAGCGGGGCAGTGGAATTAGTTTGGAATTGATACAGGGCTATGGGGAGAGAGCAGGGCAGTGGGATTAGTTTTGGATTGATACAGGGCTATGGGGAGACAGCGGGTCAGTGGGATTAGTTGGGATTGATACAGGGTTATGGGGAGAGAGCGGGGCAGTGGGATTAATTTGAGATTGATACAGGACTATGGGGAGGGAGTGGGTCAGTGGGATTAGTTTGGGATTGATACAGGGCTATGGGGAGAGAGCGGGGCAGTGGGATTAGTTTGGGATTGATACAGGGCTATGGGGAGAGAGCGGAGCAGGGGGATTAGGTTGGGATTGATACAGAGCTATGGGGAGAGAGCAGGGCAGTGGGATTAGTTTGGGATTGATACAGGGCTATGGGGAGAGAGCGGGGCAGCGGGATTAGTTTGGGATTGATACAGGACGATGGGGAGAGAGCGGGGCAGTGGGATTAGTTTGGGATTGATACAGGGCTATGGGGAGAGAGCGGGGCAGTGGGATTAGTTTGGGATTGATACAGTGCTATGGGGAGAGAGCGGGGCAGTGGGATTAGTTTGGGATTGATACAGGGCTATGGGGTGAGAGTGGGGCAGTGGGATTAGTTTGGGATTGATACAGGGCTATGGGGAGAGAGCGGGGCAGTGGGATTAGTTTGCGATTGATACAGGGCTATGGGGAGAGTGCGGGGCAGTGGGATTAGTTTGGGATTGATACAGGGCTATGGGGAGAGAGTGGGGCAGTGGGATTAGTTTGGAATTGATACAGGGCTATGGGGAGAGAGCGGGGCAGTGGGATTGATACAGGGCTATGGGGAGAGTGCGGGGCAGTGGGATTAGTTTGGGATTGATACAGGGCTATGGGGAGAGAGCGGGACAGTGGGATTAGTTTGGGATTGATACAGGGCGATGGGGAGAGAGCGGGGCAGCGGGATTAGTTTGGGATTGATACAGGGCTATGGGGAGAGAGCGGGGCAGTGGGATTAGTTTGGGATTGATACAGGGCGATGGGGAGAGAGCGGGGCAGTGGGATTAGTTTGGGATTGATACAGGGCTATGGGGAGAGAGCGGGGCAGTGGGATTAGTTTGGGATTGATACAGGGCGATGGGGAGAGAGCGGGGCAGTGGGATTAGTTTGGGATTGATACAGGGCGATGGGGAGAGAGCGGGGCAGTGGGATTAGTTTGGGATTGATACAGGGCTATGGGGAGAGAGCGGGGCAGTGGGATTAGTTTGGGATTGATACAGGGCGATGGGGAGAGAGCGGGGCAGTGGGATTAGTTTGGGATTGATACAGGGCTATGGGGCGAGAGTGGGGCAGTGGGATTAGTTTGGGATTGATACAGGGCTATGGGGAGAGTGCGGGGCAGCGGGATTAGTTTGGGATTGATACAGGGCTATGGGGAGAGAGCGGGGCAGCGGGATTAGTTTGGGATTGATATAGGGCTATGGGGAGAGAGCGGGGCAGCGGGATTAGTTTGGGATTGATACAGGGCTATGGGGAGAGAGCGGGGCAGTGGGATTAGTTTGGGATTGATACAGGGCGATGGGGAGAGAGCGGGGCAGTGGGATTAGTTTGGGATTGATACAGGGCGATGGGGAGAGAGCGGGGCAGTGGGATTAGTTTGGGATTGATACAGGGCGATGGGGAGAGAGCGGGGCAGTGGGATTAGTTTGGGATTGATACAGGGCTATGGGGAGAGAGCGGGGCAGTGGGATTAGTTTGGGATTGATACAGGGCGATGGGGAGAGAGCGGGGCAGTGGGATTAGTTTGGGATTGATACAGGGCTATGGGGCGAGAGTGGGGCAGTGGGATTAGTTTGGGATTGATACAGGGCTATGGGGAGAGTGCGGGGCAGTGGGATTAGTTTGGGATTGATACAGGGCTATGGGGAGAGAGCGGGGCAGTGGGATTAGTTTGGAATTGATACAGGGCTTTGGGGAGAGAGCGGGGCAGTGGGATTAGTTTTGGATTGATACAGGGCTATGGGGAGAGAGCGGGTCAGTGGGATTAGTTGGGATTGATACAGGGCTATGGGGAGAGAGCGGGGCAGTGGGATTAGTTTGAGATTGATACATGGCTATGGGGAGACAGCGGGGCAGTGGGATTAGTTTACGATTGATACAGGGCTATGGGGAGAGAGCGGGGCAGGGGGATTAGTTTGGGATTGATACAGAGCTATGGGGAGAGAGCAGGGCAGTGGGATTAGTTTGGGATTGATACAGGGCTATGGGGAGAGAGCGGGGCAGCGGGATTAGTTTGGGATTGATACAGGGCTATGGGGAGAGAGCGGGGCAGTGGGATTAGTTTGGGATTGATACAGGGCTATGGGGAGAGAGCGGGGCAGTGGGATGAGTTTGAGATTGATACAGGCCTATGGGGAGAGAGCGGGGCAGTGGGATTAGTTTGGGATTGATACAGGACGATGGGGAGAGAGCGGGGCAGTGGGATTAGTTTGGGATTGATACAGGGCTATGGGGAGAGAGCGGGGCAGTGGGATTAGTTTGGGATTGATACAGAGCTATGGGGAGAGAGCGTGGCAGTGGGATTAGTTTGGGATTGATACAGGGCTATGGGGTGAGAGTGGGGCAGTGGGATTAGTTTGGGATTGATACAGGGCTATGGGGAGTGAGCGGGGCAGTGGGATTAGTTTGCGATTGATACAGGGCTATGGGGAGAGTGCGGGGCAGTGGGATTAGTTTGGGATTGATACAGGGCTATGGGGAGAGAGCGGGGCAGTGGGATTAGTTTGGGATTGATACAGGGCGATGGGGAGAGAGCGGGGCAGCGGGATTAGTTTGGGATTGATACAGGGCTATGGGGAGAGAGCGGGGCAGTGGGATTAGTTTGGGATTGATACAGGGCGATGGGGAGAGAGCGGGGCAGTGGGATTAGTTTGGGATTGATACAGGACTATGGGGAGAGAGCGGGGCAGTGGGATTAGTTTGGGATTGATACAGGGCGATGGGGAGAGAGCGGGGCAGCGGGATTAGTTTGGGATTGATACAGGACGATGGGGCGAGAGTGGGGCAGTGGGATTAGTTTGGGATTGATACAGGTCTATGGGGAGAGAGCGGGGCAGTGGGATTAGTTTGGGATTGATACAGGGCTATGGGGAGAGTGCGGGGCAGTGGGATTATTTTGGAATTGATACAGGGCTATGGGGAGAGAGCGGGGCAGTGGGATTGATACAGGGCTATGGGGAGAGTGCGGGGCAGTGGGATTAGTTTGGGATTGATACAGGGCTATGGGGAGAGAGCGGGACAGTGGGATTAGTTTGGGATTGATACAGGGCTATGGGGAGAGAGCGGGGCAGTGGGATTAGTTTGGGATTGATACAGGGCTATGGGGAGAGTGCGGGGCAGTGGGATTAGTTTGGGATTGATACAGGGCTATGGGGAGAGAGCGGGGCAGTGGGATTAGTTTGGAATTGATACAGGGCTTTGGGGAGAGAGCGGGGCAGTGGGATTAGTTTTGGATTGATACAGGGCTATGGGGAGAGAGCGGGTCAGTGGGATTAGTTGGGATTGATACAGGGCTATGGGGAGAGAGCGGGGCAGTGGGATTAGTTTGAGATTGATACATGGCTATGGGGAGACAGCGGGGCAGTGGGATTAGTTTACGATTGATACAGGGCTATGGGGAGAGAGCGGGGCAGGGGGATTAGTTTGGGATTGATACAGAGCTATGGGGAGAGAGCAGGGCAGTGGGATTAGTTTGGGATTGATACAGGGCTATGGGGAGAGAGCGGGGCAGCGGGATTAGTTTGGGATTGATATAGGGCTATGGGGAGAGAGCGGGGCAGCGGGATTAGTTTGGGATTGATACAGGGCTATGGGGAGAGAGCGGGGCAGTGGGATTAGTTTGGGATTGATACAGGGCTATGGGGAGAGAGCGGGGCAGTGGGATGAGTTTGAGATTGATACAGGCCTATGGGGAGAGAGTGGGGCAGTGGGATTAGTTTGGGATTGATACAGGACGATGGGGAGAGAGCGGGGCAGTGGGATTAGTTTGGGATTGATACAGGACGATGGGGAGAGAGCGGGCAGTGGGATTAGTTTGGGATTGATACAGGGCTATGGGGAGAGAGTGGGGCAGTGGGATTAGTTTGGGATTGATACAGAGCTATGGGGAGAGAGCGGGGCAGTGGGATTAGTTTGGGATTGATACAGAGCTATGGGGAGAGAGCGGGGCAGTGGGATTAGTTTGGGATTGATACATGACGATGGGGAGAGAGCGGGGCAGTGGGATTAGTTTGGGATTGATACAGGGCTATGGGGAGAGAGCGGGGCAGTGGGATTAGTTTGGGATTGATACAGGGCAATGGGGAGTGAGCGGGGCAGTGGGATTAGTTTGGGATTGATACAGGGCTGTGGGGTGAGAGTGGGGCAGTGGGATTAGTTTGGGATTGATACAGGGCTATGGGGAGTGAGCGGGGCAGTGGGATTAGTTTGGGATTGATACAGGGCTATGGGGAGAGAGCGGGGCAGTGGGATTAGTTTGGGATTGATACAGGGCTATGGGGAGAGAGCGGGGCAGTGGGATTAGTTTGGGATTGATACAGGCCGATGGGGAGAGAGCGGGGCAGTGGGATTAGTTTGGGATTGATACAGGGCTATGGGGAGTGAGCGGGGCAGTGGGATTAGTTTGGGATTGATACAGGGTTATGGGGAGAGGGCGGGGCAGCGGGATTAGTTTGGGATTGATACAGGGCTATGGGGAGAGAGCGGGGCAGTGGGATTAGTTTGGGATTGATACAGGGCGATGGGGAGAGAGCGGGGCAGCGGGATTAGTTTGGGATTGATACAGGGCTATGGGGAGAGAGCAGGGCAGCGGGATTAGTTTGGGATTGATACAGGGCGATGGGGAGAGAGCGGGGCAGTGGGATTAGTTTGGGATTGTTACAGGGCGATGGGGAGAGAGCGGGGCAGTGGGATTAGTTTGGGATTGCTCTGGGAAAGAGCCGGCACAGGCACAGTGGGCGAATGGGCTCCTTCTGTGCTCTGAATTGTGGTTTAAAGAGCTGCAGTGGAAGATTTTAATGAGGTCACTCCTGATTTCATAAACAGAAGATATTCCAACGATTGACCTTCCTGTCGAGACTGAGGGGGGTTTATGACTGGGGGATGGGCGAGGTTTGTCTATGAAACTCTCTAATTCACTTGAACATATAGATAATAACAGGGTTGTGTTTGAGGCAGGCAGGAAACCCATTACTGCATGAAAGAGATTGGATACTAACTTAAACTAATTTCGATATCCTATAACCAGCATGCCTGCTTTCTGTATAGTCGCTGGCCTTCATTTCTTGATTAGTTCAGCAGATTATATAAGCTACATATTTCCACGGTCAGTGATTTGTTTTTGTTTGACACTCACTGCCGTCCTGGACCTGTTTAACCCACTTCCATTATCACTCTGATAGAGTCGAGTCATCGAGTAATACAGCACGGATAGAGGCCCTTCGGCCCATCGTGTCCGCGCCGGCCATCAAGCCCTGTCTAATCTAATCCCATATTCCAGCATTTGGTCCGTAGCCTTGTATGCTATGGCATTTCAAGTGCACATCCAAATGCTTCTTAAATGTTGTGAGGGTTCCTGCCTCCACAACCCTTTCAGGCAGTGAGTTCCAGACTCCAACCACCCTCTGGGTGAAAAAGTTCTTTCTCAAATCCCCTCTAAACCTCCCGCCCTTTACCTTGAATCTATGCCCCCTAGTTATTGACCCCTCTACTAAGGAAAAAAGCTCCTCAGCATCCATCCTATCTATGCCCCTCATAATTTTGTACACCTCAATCATGTCCCCCCTCAGCCTCCTCTGCTCCAAGGAAAACAAACCCAATCTGCCCAGTCTCTCTTCATAGCCGAAGCGCTCCAGCCCTGGTAACATCCTGGTGAACCTCCTCTGCACCCTCTCTAACGCGATCACATCCTTCCTGTAGTGTGGCGACCAGAACTGCACACAGTATTCCAGCTGTGGCCTAACCAGTGTTTTATACAGCTCCATCATAACCTCCCTGCTCTTATATTCAATGCCTCGGCTAATGAAGGCAAGTATCCCATATGCCTTTTTTACCACCTTATCCACCTGTTCCACCGCCTTCAGGGATCTGTGTACTTGCACACCCAGATCCCTCTGACCCTCCGTCTTGCCTAGGGTCTTTCCATTCATTGTGTATTCCTTTGCCTTGTTAGTCCCCCCAAAGTGCATCACCTCGCACTTTTCCGGGTTAAATTCCATTTGCCACTCAAAGAGATTTCCATACAACCAATTGTCAGTGTTTGCTGACAAAAATCAGCCTGAAGTTTCTCTCCTCAGTCCCGCTCCTACCCAAGTGTAGCTGCTAATGTACTGGACCAGCTCTCTCTCTCCTCTCAGTACTTGCTGTGCAGGGAGTGTAGTTCCTGTCGACAGGAACTTTCACAAGAGCATGAGTTCCCACTGACAGTGAGGCAATGACCTCAGCTGCAACCTGTGGTGAGAGGAGAGGGGGCTCTGGACTGATATATTAGCATTCAGGTAGGAATGGTGGGGGGAATGACCATAGAGGAGGGGTACTGCTGGGGGAGGGGCTGTTACTGCTGGGGAGGGGCTGTTACTGCTGGGGGAATGGGGCTGTTACTGCTGGGGGAGGGGCTGTTACTGCTGGGGAGGGGCTGTTACTGCTGGGGGAGGGGCTGTTACTGCTGGGGAGGGACTGTTACTGCTGGGGGAGGGGCTGTTACTGCTGGGGAGGGGCTGTTACTGCTGGGGGAGGGGCTGTTACTGCTGGGGAGGGACTGTTACTACTGGAGGAACGGGGCTGTTACTGCTGGGGAGGGGCTGTTACTGCTGGGGGGGGTACTGCTGGGGGAGGGGCTGTTACTGCTGGGGAGGGGCTGTTACTGCTGGGGGAGGGGCTGTTACTGCTGAGGAGTGTAGTGTATGTACTTTTAAGACAGAACTACTTTTACAGCTCCTGTATACTGTAGTACTGGCAGTGACCACACCTGTATATAAGCCTTGCGCATGCCTCTGTACCCCCAGTCTTGAGACTACCCTCCTCCAGTAAATACCTGTTTATTGTTAAGTTACAGCATCCATGTGGTTATTGAAAAACATCATACTCTCAGAATCACGGATCTAACAGTGGCGACGAGTGTTGATTCGAATCTACCTGCAACTCTGCATTTCCCTTCGAGGATTCGCTCCGGGAGGGCGGTGCAAGAAAGTCGAGGCCAGGAACATGGGCGTCGACCACGAGGGCATTCAATAAGGTTCCACGCACGAGATTATTGGCAAAAATGCGAGCGCATGGAATTGGAGGAAGCCTTTTGACTTGGGTTGGAAATTTGTTGGGAGCTAGAAGACAGTGGTGATAAAGGGAATGTTCTCTGATTGGCGGGATATGACAAGTGGTGTTCCCCAGGGATCTGTATCACAGCCTCAGCTTTTCACCACATATATTAATGACTTGAATGAAGAAATGGAGAATTATATATCCAGGAATGGAGAGTTATATATCCAGGAATGGAGAGTTATATATCCAGGAATGGAGAGTTATATATCCAGGAATAGAGAGTTATATATCCAGGAATAGAGAGTTATATATCCAGGAATAGAGAGTTATATATCCAGGAATAGAGAGTTATATATCCAGGAATAGAGAGTTATATATCCAGGAATAGAGAGTTATATATCCAGGAATGGAGAGTTATATATCCAGGAATAGAGAGTTATATATCCAGGAATAGAGAGTTATATATCCAGGAATGGAGAGTTATATATCCAGGAATAGAGAGTTATATATCCAGGAATAGAGAGTTATATATCCAGGAATAGAGAGTTATATATCCAGGAATAGAGAGTTATATATCCAGGAATAGAGAGTTATATATCCAGGAATAGAGAGTTATATATCCAGGAATGGAGAGTTATATATCCAGGAATGGAGAGTTATATATCCAGGAATAGAGAGTTATATATCCAGGAATAGAGAGTTATATATCCAGGAATAGAGAGTTATATATCCAGGAATAGAGAGTTATATATCCAGGAATAGAGAGTTATATATCCAGGAATAGAGAGTTATATATCCAGGAATAGAGAGTTATATATCCAGGAATAGAGAGTTATATATCCAGGAATAGAGAGTTATATATCCAGGAATAGAGAGTTATATATCCAGGAATAGAGAGTTATATATCCAGGAATAGAGAGTTATATATCCAGGAATAGAGAGTTATATATCCAGGAATAGAGAGTTATATATCCAGGAATAGAGA
>NC_141002.1:108818568-108878878 GCF_052327205.1 Somniosus microcephalus | reverse complement strand
CCTCCCCCAGCTCCACCCCTCCCCCTCACCCCGCCCCACCCCTCCCCCTCACCCCACTCCACCCCTCCCCCTCACCCCTCCCACACCCCTCCCCTCACCCCGCCCCACCCCTCCCCCTCACCCCTCACCCTCACCCAGCCCCACCCCTCCCCCTCACCCCGCCCCAACCCTCACCCCGCCCCACCTCACCCTCCCCCACCCCTCACCCAGCTCCACCCCTCCCCCACACCCAGCTCCACCCCTCCCCCACACCCTCCCCCACCCCTCCCCCTCACCCAGCTCCACCCCTCCCCCTCACCCACCCCTCACCCAGCTCCAACCCCTCCCCCTCCCCCACCCCTCCCCCTCACCCAGCTCCACCCCTCCCCCACCCCTCCCCCACACCCAGCTCCACCCTTCTCCCACCCCTCCCCCTTACCCAGCTCCACCCCTCCCCCCACCCCTCCCCCTCACCCTCCCCCACACCCAGCTCCACCCCTCCCCCACCCCCTCACCCTCCCCACCCCTCCCCCACACCCAGCTCCACCCCTCCCCACACCCAGCTCCACCCCTCCCCTCATCCTCCCCACCCCTCCCCCTCACACTGCTCCACCCCACCCCAACCCCTCCCCCTCCCCCACACCCAGCTCCACTCCTCCCCCTCATCCTCCCCCACCCCTCCCTCTCACCCAGCCCCACCCCTCCCCTCACCCAGCTCCAACCCTCCCCCACACCCAGCTCCACCCCCACCCATCTAAGTTGAGAACACATACTCTAGACTGACACTACCCTGGAACCAATGCTGCAGCAAGGGCCACCAATTGAAAGCCACTCATGCACACACGGCCACTCCAAAGGGCACGGTTCGATTTTAACCTCCGGGGAGTACCAATTGACCCCATAGCCTTTAAATGGAGGACGTCAGCATATGATCTAACTGAGGGCTCGGTGCTGTAGTGCTGAACTGTTGGTGGTTCGCAGCAGCTTCCCTTCGTATTCTGGACAGCATTCCTCCAACAAGACCAGAAAGAGATTAACAGTCATGTCACCACAGTGCCTGTTTATGGATCGTGCTGTGTGCAATATGGCTGCCAGATTCAGCCACGTAACAGCAGTCACTGGATTTTGTTGTATGTGAAGTGTTTGACAATATGTTTAAACGCAATATCCACTCGCATATCTTCTGCCCACAGGCAAAAAATGAGGATCGGTCATTTCGTCTCCGTCATGCTCATTTACTGCTGGGCTACTACTCTGCACCTTGGCTGAGGGCTTCAACTGTCTCCAAAGGCCCTGCATGAACTCTGCAACTGGATTCAAGAGACGTACAGCGTCAGAACCATCCTCATGCTTCTCGCCATCATGGTCAACTTTGTCTCATCTGTCTATGACATGGTGAGTGGCAGAGCCTGTGGAAGCCTCACCCCTGGGTTCAGCACCAGCTCGGCCCTTCGCATTCTGCCACCTCACATATCATGTGCCCAGCCGAGTGTACTACACAGAGCCAAGCTCTCTGCCCAAACCACTTTATTTTATTTATTCTCGGGGTGTGGGCATTGCTGCCAAGGCCAACATTTCTTACCCATCCTTAGTTGCTCTTAAGAAGGGAATCCATCCAAAACGACATGTTCATACAGGGCTATGAGGAGAGAGCGGGGCATTGGGATTAGTTTGGGATTGATACAGGGCTATGGGGAGAGAGCGGGGCAGTGGGATTAGTTTGGGATTGATACAGGGCTATGGGGAGAGAGCGGGGCAGTGGGATTAGTTTGGGATTGATACAGGGCTATGGGGAGAGAGCGGGGCAGTGGGATTAGTTTGGGATTGATACAGGGCTATGGAGCGAGAGCGGGGCATTGGGATTAGTTTGGGATTGATACAGGGCTATGGGGAGAGAGTGGGGCAGTGGGATTAGTTTGGGATTGATACAGGGCTATGGGGAGAGAGTGGGGCAGTGGGATTAATTTGGGATTGATACAGGGCTATGGGGAGAGAGTGGGGCAGTGGGAGTAGTTTGGGATTGATACAGGGCTATGGGGAGAGAGTGGGGCAGTGGGAGTAGTTTGGGATTGATACAGGGCTATGGGGAGAGAGCGGGGCAGTGGGATTAGTTTGGGATTGATACAGGGCTATGGGGAGAGAGCGGGGCAGTGGGATTGGTTTGGGATTGATACAGGGCTATAGGGAGAGAGCGGGGCAGTGGGATTGATACAGGGCTATGGGGAGAGAGCGGGGCAGTGGGATTGGTTTGGGATTGATTCCGGTCTATGGGGAGAGAGCGGGGCAGTGGGAGTGGTTTGGGATTGATACAGGGCTATGGGGAGAGAGCGGGGCAGTGGGATTAGTTTGGGATTGATACAGGGCTATGGGGAGAGAGTGGGGCAGTGGGATTAGTTTGGGATTGATTCTGGGCTATGGGGAGAGAGCGGGGCAGTGGGATTGGTTGGGGACTGATTCCGGTCTATGGGGAGAGAGCGGGGCAGTGGGAGTGGTTTGGGATTGATACAGGGTTATGGGGAGAGAGCGGGGCAGTGGGATTAGTTTTGGATTGATACAGGGTTATGGGGAGAGAGCGGGGCAGTGGGATTAGTTTGGGATTGATACAGGGTTATGGGGAGAGAGCGGGGCAGTGGGATTAGTTTGGGATTGATACAGGGCTATGGGGAGAGAGTGGGGCAGTGGGAGTGGCTTGGGATTGATTCTGGGCTATGGGGAGAGAGCGGGGCAGTGGGAGTGGTTTGGGATTGATACAGGGCTATGGGGAGAGAGTGGGGCAGTGGGATTAGTTTGGGATTGATACAGGGCTATGGGGAGAGAGTGGGGCAGTGGGATTAGTTTGGGATTGATTCTGGGCTATGGGGAGAGAGCGGGGCAGTGGGATTAGTTTGGGATTGATACAGGGCTATGGGGAGAGAGTGGGGCAGTGGGAGTGGCTTGGGATTGATTCTGGGCTATGGGGAGAGAGCGGGGCAGTGGGATTAGTTTGGGATTGATTCTGGGCTATGGGGAGAGAGCGGGGCAGTGGGATTGGTTGGGGACTGATTCCGGTCTATGGGGAGAGAGCGGGGCAGTGGGAGTGGTTTGGGATTGATACAGGGCCATGGCGGGAGAGAACGGCAGTAGAATCTTTTTTTCATTGCTTTAGTATAGAGCCAGCACAGCGTGTTGGGCCGAATGGCCTCCTCTGATTCATGCAATCTTCCGCGGTTGTCAGTTTAGAAATGTTCCCTCCCGTGCTGTGCTGATTATGACTTGTGTTATATCTCCTCAGATTTGGTGCCACACTTTGAATCCGTTCACAGATGCTGAGTATAACTTCACGAACTTGTGTACTCCTGGTTTGTGGTCAACGAGCATCTGCAATCAACCTGAGGTATGCTGAGCATTGGATTACACAACTCTGTCCCGTCATTCACCTCTTATTACTGAGGGAGCTTGAGTGTTGGGCCACGCCACATTGTTAGGGACAGCTAAGATAAGGGACATTGCGAGTTTAAATAACTGTTTCAGACAGCGAAGCTGAGCTGGAGAAAGGGAAAAGGCTGTTTGGCTGAGGGAAGACTGAAGATACAAGCGAAGAGAAAGCTCTTTAAGAGGCAGGGAGAAAGGCGGCAAAGTGAAGTGGTCTATGGAGTGAATTAGAGGACGCAGGGGCATTGCGACTGGTTGCAGCGGGACGGAAGGAATGCCCGGTGTAGGAAGAGTGGAGATCACTCAAATGGTGTGGAATAAGACCTGAGTGAATTTCAAAGCACAGATGAGAATCCTGAGAGTTAATTTGGGAGGAGCCAGACATGCCAGGAGAGGACAGCGGTGATTGGTGCATGGGACTTTGTGGGGGAGAGGAGCTGCTTTATAGAATCCTGAGTGTACTGGAGTTTGGAGGCTGGAAGATGGTTGTAGAGAGCTCAATACTCAAGGCAATGGATTAGGGTTTCTGCAGCATTGAGGGAGAGGATAAGGAACAGAGTGGACAATGTTCTAGAGGTAATAGATCATATATGAGATAGAAAGTTCAGCATGGAGGCTAAGTAGGACACTAAGCTTGTGTTACTGTAGATTTAGCCTGAGGGAGTAATGAAGAGTGCGATGTATTGAGACTACAGGGCATAGAAACATAGAACAATAGGAGCAGGAGTCGGCCATTCGGCCCTTCGAGCCTGCTCCGCCATTCAATAAGATCATGGCTGATCCTCTATCTCAATACCATATTCCCCCTCTCTCCCCATACCCCTTCATTCCTTTTGTGTCTAGAAATCTATCCATCTCCTTAAGTATATTCAATGACTTGGCCTCCACAGCCTTCTGTGGTAGAGAATTCCACAGGTTCATCACCCTCTGAGTGAAGAAATTTCTCCTCATCTCAGTCCTAAATGTCCTACCCCGTATCCTGAGACTGTGACCCCTCGTTCTAGACCCCCCAGCCAGGGGAAACATCCTCTCTGCATCCAGTCTGCCTAGCCCTGTTAGAATTTTATATATTTCAATGAGATCCCCTCTCATTCTTCTAAACTCCAGTGAATACAGGCCTAGTCGACCCAATCTCTCCTCATACGACAGTCCTGCCATCCCAGGAATCAGTCTGGTGAACCTTCGCTGCACTCCCTCTATGGCAAGTATATCCTTTCTTAGGTAAGGAGACCAAAACTGTACACAGTACTCCAGGTGTGGTCTCACCAAGGCCCTGTATAACTGTAGTAAGACATCCTTGCTCCTGTACTCAAATCCTCTTGCAATGAAGGCCAACGTACCAATTGCCTTCCTAACTGCTTGCTGCACCTGCATGTTTGCTTTCAGTGACTGGTGTACAAGGACACCCAGGTCCCTTTGTACATCAACATTTCCCAATCTAATCACCATTTAAATAATACTCTACCTTTCTGTTTTTCCTACCGAAGTGGATAACTTCACATTTGTCCACATTATATTGCAAATGCCATTTATTTGCCCAATCACTCAACTTGTCTAAATCGCCTTGAAGCCTCTTTGCATCATCCTCACAACTTACAATCCCACCTAGTTTCATGTCATCAGCAAACTTGGAAATATTACATTTGGTTCCCTCATCCAAATTATTGATATATATTGTGAATAGCTGGGGCCCAAGCACTGATCCCTGCGGTACCCCACTAGTCACCGCCTGCCACCCCGAAAAAGGCCCATTTATTCCTACTCTCTGTTTCCTGTCTGTTAACCAATTTTCAATCCATGCCAGTATATTACCCCCAATCCCATGTGCTTTAATTTTGCACACTAACCTCTTATGTGGGACTTTATCAAAGGCCTTCTGAAAATCCAAATCCACCACATCCACTGGTTCTCCCTTATCTATTCTACCAGTTACATCCTCAAAAAACTCCAGTAGGTTTGTCAAACATGATTTCCCTTTCATAAATCCATGTTGACTTTGTCTACTCTAGCCTTTTCCCTACTACTGATGTTAGGCTAACCGGTCTGTAGTTCCCTGTTTTCTCTCTCCCTACTTTTTTAAATCGTGGGGTTACATTTGCCACCCTCCAATCTGCAGGAACTGTTCCATAATCTATAGAATTTTGGAAGATGACAACCAATGCATCCACTATTTCCATGGCTACCTTTTAGTACTCTGGGATGCAGATTATCAGGCCCTGGGGATTTATCAGCTTTCAATCCCATTAATGGAGTGGGCCTTTGGCGTAGCGGTAGCATCCCCGCCGCTGGGCCAGAAGGCGTAGGGTTTCGAACCCCGATCCAGACAGTCCCAGCAAGTGGAGTCAGAGCTCCAGCTCTAAATTCTGGGTTGACATCCAGTGGGATACTTGCGTCCGTGGGTGCCCCCCCCCCTCGTATGGGTTGTGGGAGCCCGTAAAACCCTCCCGCCATAGGACTAACCACCCTAATGGCTGGTATGAAGATGGTTATGGTCACGGAAGGAGCGTTAATCGCGGCCAGAAATCCTTCCACCACTTCATACAGTTCCCCAAAGGGAACAGTGTGAAGACACGTACGACGACGAATCCCATTAATTTCTCCAGCACTATTTCTTTACGAATACTAATTTCCTTTAATTCCTCCCTTGCTTCCCTAGCATTTCTGGGAAATTATTTGTGTCCTCTTCAGTGAAGACAGAACCAAAGTATTTGCTTCATTGCTCTGCCATTTCCTTGCTTCCCATTATAAATTCTCCCATTTCTGATTGTAAGGGACCTACATTTGTCTTCACCAATCTTTTTCTTTTTACATACTTGTAGAAGCTTTTACAGTCCGCTTTTATGTTCCTTGAAAGTTTACTCTCATACTCTATTTTTCCCCTCTTAATCTCTTGGTCCTTTTTTGCTGAATTCTAAACTGCTCCCAATCCTCAGGCTTGCTACTTTTTCTGGCAACTTTATATGACTCCTCTTTGGATCTAATACTATCCTTAACTTCTTTTGTCAGCCATGGTTGGGCCGCTTTTCCTTTTGTGTTTTTGCGCCAGAAAGGAATGTATAACTGTTGCAATTCATGCATTTGTTCCTTAAATGTTAACCATTGCCTATCCACCGTCATGCCTTTTAATAAAGCTCCCCAATCTATCATAGCCAACTCACACCTCATAGCTTCATAGTTTCCTTTGTTTAGATTTAGGACCCTAGTTTCGGATTGGACTACTTCACTTCCCATCTTAATGAAGAATTTTATCATGTTGTGGTCACTCTTCCCTAAAGGACCCCGCACAACAAGATTATTAATTATCCCCTTCTCATTGCACAATACCCAATCTAGGATAGCCTGTTCAGTAGTTGGCTCCTCAACGTACTGGTCTAAAAAACCATCTCGTACACACTCCAGGAATTCATCCTCAACAGTATCATTGCTAATTTGGTTTGGCCAGTCTATAGGTAGATTAAAGCCTCCCATGATTACTGTCGTACCCTTGTTACATGTATCTCTAATTTCCCTACATTACCACTACTGTTTGGAGGCCAATAGACAACTCCCACCAATGTTTTCTGCCCCTTGGTGCTTCTTAGCACCACTCAGACTGATTCTACATCTTGATTTTCTGAGCCAATATCCTTTCTCACTATTGCTCTGATTTCACCCTTTACTAACAACGCCACCCCACCTCCTTTTCCTTTTTGCCTGTCCTTCCTAAATATCGAATATCCTTGGACATTCAGCTCCCAGTTTTGGTCACCCTGCAGCCATGTCTCCGTAATCGCAATTATATCGTATCCGTTTACATCTATTTGCGCTGTTAATTCGTCTACCTTATTATGAATGCTTCGTGCATTCAGATACAGTGCCTTTAGATTTGTCTTTTTAACATTTTTAGACATAGTAACATTTTTTTGTACTATGGCCCTATTTGTCTTATTACCATTTTTTCTTACCCGGACCCTATTTGTTAGTGCCCTCCTTTGTTTGTACGCTCTGTCCCTTCCTGACACAATCGGGTTATCCTTACCCCAATCACTTTCCTGCACTGCTTCCTTGTCTTTTCTCTTTAGCATTCGCGAATTCTCTCCACTGGGACCCTCCCGCCCCCTTATTTAGTTTAAAGCTCTATCTAACCTCCCTAGTTATCCAACCCGCTAGAACTCTGGTCCCAGCATGGTTCAGATTTAGTCCTTGTAGGTGCTTGCGGGAACTGGAGCCAGTTGCTTTGGTTTTACTGACAGTGAGGCTCATGAATGGTCACCAGATGGTCATGAATGGTCACGGGTGATCATGGGATAGTCATGGGTGGTCATGGGATGGTCATGAATGGTCACGGTGGTCACAAATGGTCACCAGATGGTCATGAATGGTCACGGGTGAACATTGGGTGGTCATGGGATGGTCCCCGATGGTCATGGGTGGTCATGAATGGACATGGGTGGTCATGGGATGGTCACAGGTGGTCATGAATGGCCATAGGTGGTCACCGGATGGCCATGGGAGTTCACAGTAGTCTGTGTGTCTTACTTTTATGGGAGTTGACTCTCCTTGAATTATATTTTTTTAAATCTGCTCTTGGGATGTGGGCAATGGTGGCAAGAACATATTTATTGCCCATCCCTTGTTGCCCTGAGAAGGTGGTGGTGAGCCTTCTCCTTGAACCACTGCAGTCCTTGTGGTGATGGTGTTCCCACAGTGGTGTTAGGTTGGGAGTTCCAGGATATTGTCTCAGGCACAATGAAGGAACACTGATATATGTCCAAGTCAGCATGGTGTGTGTCTTAGAGGGGATATTCGAGGTGATGGTGCCCTCATGACATTGATATTTTTGCTGTTATTGATGGTAGAGGTCATGGAGATGGAGGGCTGTCGAGGTAACCGTGATGATCTTGAGATCATACACACAGCAATCATAGTATGCTGGTGGTGGAGAGGGTGGATACCGAGTCTAGTGATTGTAATGATATCAGCAAATAGTGATGGTATTTGCCTGTTTGATTATGATGCCTTACCAGCATATTTGCATGTATTGATTACTTATGCCTGACCAGCAGAGGTCATGTGAGAGACAAGCAGTGGAGTTTAGTTTCAGTTTCGTTTGAGATGGATTTCTAGCATGGTGTCTCCTGTAAGGCTGTTAACAGTGAGTTGAACATACTTTAGATTAAAAGACATTCTCTTTCATAAATGTCTCGTCATTGAACCCACAAAGAAATCAATACATGGTGTCAGAAGTGATTGAAAGAGATGAAGAGGAAAAATCTGAAGTTAAATCAGCTCTCCACATATTAGCAAGCCAAAAGAGAATATCGTTACTTACCTTTGGAGAATAGCTAACAAAGTGAAAAATGGAAGGTTTACTCCCACCGGCGGAACTTCAGTTGACAGGTAATGTGGCTGAAAATTGGAGGAGATTCAAACAACGTTTAGAGTTGTATTTAGCAGCAATCGGAGCTGACGAGAAAAGTAATAAAGAGAAATCGTCACTGTTCTTACATGTCGTGGGTGATGAAGTGCTGGAGGTGTATAATAACTTCACATTCGCTGCTGATGGAGACAAAATGAAGCTAGATAAAATAATGGAACAGTTTGAGGCCTATTGCATACCTAAACGTAACGTGACGTTTGAGAGGCACAGATTTTTCACATGTGTACAGAAAATGGGTGAGACTATTGATCAGTATGTGACTGAACTGAGAAACAGAAGCAAATCATGTGAATTTGGGTGACTGACAGACTCGCTGATAAAAGACAGACTGGTGTGTGGTATTCCGAATAATGGTCTAAGGGAAAGGCTGCTAAGAGAGCAAGATCTAGACCTGGGAAAAGCCATAGCACTGTGTAGGGCTACAGAGACTGTGAAGTTGCAGGCAAAGGAGCTGTTCAGTGACAGTAGCTGCAACGTGGATGCAGTGAGAATGAATGGATACAAACCATTTAACAAAAAGAGCGCCAATGTGAAAAAAGAGGCGTGGCCAGCGAACGAAAATGAAAGGGACAATCGAAAGTCATGTAGTCGATGCGGTACACAGCATACACCAAAAAAGTGTCCAGCATATGGTAAAACATGCAATAGTTGCAACAAAAACAACCATTATGCCCGTTGCTGCAAGAACCAAGCGCAACAAAGCAAGGTCCATGCAGTAGATGAAAGCGAGATAGAGGAGTTCTATGTGGATGTTGTGTCTGAAAACAAAAAAGAAGAAAGAGACTGGATGTTGACACTAAAAGTGAATGACATACACATTCCATTTAAATTGGATACTGGAGCACAAGTTAATGTGATATCAGAGACTGATTTTAAGAAAATTAGACCCAGACCAAAGATACATGGAATAAAAGTGAAAGTGACAGGATACTCAGGTACTGATATACCAGTGAAAGGAAGATGCATTGTCAAAGTGACACACAAGGACAGAGAGCACACGCTAGCATTAATCGTGGTGCCAAAGGATGTGCAAGCCATACTAGGTTTAAAAGCCTGTGAGAGACTGAACCTGGTAAAGAGAGTCCTCGTTGTGGAAAGCAAAGGAGAGACAGTCTATGATGAACTCATGAAAGAGTACAACGACCTATTTAAGGGTCTAGGCTGCCTGCCAGGAGAACACACGATCAGAGTAGATAAAAGTATGCCAACGGTCATACATCCATGCAGAAAAGTTCCGTTTGCTCTTCAAAAGCAACTGAAGGCAGAGTTGGACAGGATGGAAAGCCTGAACGTGATTCAGAAGATAGATGAGCCAACTGAGTGGGTGAGTTCCCTCGTCGTTGTGGACAAAAAGAATGGAAAGCTCAGAATTTGCCTGGATCCAAGAGATCTAAACAGAGCAATAAAGAGAGAGCACTTCAAGCTTCCTACACGTGAGGAAATCATGGCACAGTTTGCAAATGCAAAGTATTTCAGCAAGTTAGATGCATCATCAGGATTTTGGCAGATGAAATTGGACGAGGCAAGTTCAAGACTGTGCACGTTCAACAGTCCATTTGGCAGATACAGATTCCTAAGGTTACCATTTGGCATTGCCTCAGCTCCTGAAGTGTATCACAAAACTATCCATATGATCTATGAGCATCTGGAGGGAGTTGATACATCAATGGATGACATCATAGTATGGGGAACCACGAGAACTGAGCTTGACGAGAGACTGAAAAAAGTGCTGGAAGCAACAAGGAAAACAAACCTGAAGCTGAATAGAGAGAAATGCCAGCTCGGGGTGACAGAACTGACATTCGTGGGAGATATCCTTAGCAGTGAGGGCATCAGACCAGATCCCAGAAATGTGTCCGCCATTGAGAATATGCCAAAGCCACAATGCAAAAAGGACGTGCAGAGGTTTAATGGAATGATCAACTACATGGGTAAATTCATATCCAACCTCTCAGAAAAGATGGCGCCACTGAGAAGACTAACTGAAAAGAACATAGAATGGGAATGGAATCATGAGCATGAGAAGTCATGGAGCGATCTAAAGAAACTGCTCACAGAGGAACTAGTTCTGAGGTTTTATGACCCAGCGAGACCCATCAAGATATCATCAGATGCATCACAGAGTGGGCTCGGTGCCGTTCTTCTGCAAAAATATGACGACTGGCAACCTATTGCATATGCATCGCGCTCAATGACAGACGCGGAGACGCGATATGCTCAAATAGAAAAGGAGCTGCTCAGCATCACATACGCCTGTGAAAGATTTCACCAGTTTGTGTCAGGACAAGCAATCAGTGTAGAGACTGAGCATAAGCCCTTGATTGCATTGTTCCAAAAGCCACTAAATAGCTGTCCGCTTAGAATACAAAGAATGATGATCAGGCTGCAACGCTATACACTGAATGTTGCGTACACACCGGGTAAGCTGATGTATACAGCAGACACGTTGTCCAGAGCTGTTGACCCAAGTGAGCCCGCAAACACCAAAATGGATGAAAAGGTGAACGCCTACGTGGACATGATCACAAGTGCACTGCCCATAGCAGATGTAAAAATGGAGCTCATAAAGACTGAGACAATCAAAGATGAAACAATGAGACGACTGAGGAAAAGCATCTTCGATGGATGGCCCAACAGGAAGCAAGACTGCTCACCTGACATGGCAGAGTACTGGAACTGCAGGGAGGAACTACCAGTGGTCGAAGACATCATCTACAAAGGAAGTAAAATAGTTATCCCAAAGAGTCTGAGAAAAGAGATGCTAAAAAGGATCCATGGAGGACATCTGGGAATCGAAAAGTGTAAGAAAAGAGCACGAGAGGTGATGTACTGGCCACGAATCAACCAAGATGTGACAAATGAGATGTCAAACTGCACAATATGCCTGAAATATCGAGCAAGGAATCCGGTAGAACCACTAAAGCCACACCCAGTGCCAGACAGACCTTACCAGAAGGTAGGCGCTGACCTATTCGTATGTCAAGGGAAGGACTATCTTGTAGTCACAGACTATTACTCCCTGTATCCAGAGGTTTGTAGACTGTACACCACCACTGCAGATGCTGTGATAAGATGTATGAAAGCCATATTCTCCAGACATGGCGTGGCAAGCGAGGTCTTCACAGACAACGGACCTCAGTTTTACAATGCAAGTTTCCGACACTTTGCCAAAGAGTGGGACTTTGTCCACACAACGTCAAGTCCTCACTTTCCACAGTCCAATGGACTAGTGGAAAAATCGGTCCAGACAGTGAAAAGACTGATGTACAAGGCAAAAGACAGTGGAACTGACTTCTACCAGAGCATGCTTGTATACCGCACAACGCCGCTCGAGTGTGGTATGTCACCAGCCCAACTCCTTATGGGACGTCAGCTAAGGTCAAACCTACCCATCCCGGAGAACCTCCTGAAAACAAAAGAGGGGGAGAAAGTGAGGAAGTTCAAAGAGCAACAGAAAGAAAAGCAAAAGTACTACTATGACAGAGGAACACAAAACTTACCTGAACTCCACACTGGTGACCAAGTAAGGTTCAAAGACAAAACAAACATATGGACTCAGAAGGGAACTGTCCTGAGTGAAGTTCAACCAAGATCATACACCATTCAGACAGATGAGGGTGCTGTTCTGAGAAGAAATCGTCGAGATCTTCTCATGGGACCAGCCACAGCAGGTCAAAAGACTGATACTGTTGAACAACCTGATCACACAGCAGGTCAAAAGACTGATACTGTTGAACAACCTGATCACACAGCTGAGAACACATCATCTGAGGCAAGAACTCAGATTCAAGGACAATCAATCAGAAAATCCTCAAGACACGTGAAGCCTCCTGAGAGACTCATTGAGCAAATTTAAGGACTATTGTTATAGAAGGAAGTAATGTTATCTTATTCTTTCTTCAAGTTCTAGTGTATTTACATATTTCATGTGAACACACAAAGCAAGGTTAAAAAACCTTGATCATGATGATGATAATGTAAGTTCATTAAGTGTTACAGTTAAAATGCAGATTAATACAAAGAAAACATGTTGTTAGTTAAAAGTAAAATACTTTTGTTTTAAGAAAGGGAGATGTAATGATATCAGCAAATAGTGATGGTATTTGCCTGTTTGATTATGATGCCTTACCAGCATATTTGCATGTATTGATTACTTATGCCTGACCAGCAGAGGTCATGTGAGAGACAAGCAGTGGAGTTTAGTTTCAGTTTCGTCTGAGATGGATTTCTAGCATGATGTCTCCTGTAAGGCTGTTAACAGTGAGTTGAACATGCTTCAGATTAAAAGACATTCTCTTTCATAAATGTCTCGTCATTGAACCCACAAATAAATCAATACAGTGATAGGGATGCCTATTCAACTAACTGCTCTGTGCTGGATGGTGTTGAGCCCCTTGAGTGTTGTTGCAGCTGCACCACCCAGGCGAGTGGTAAGTATTCCATCATACTGCCGACCGGAGTAGAGAAGTTTTGAGGGGTCAGGAGGTGATCCACTCATCGCAGAGTACCCAGTCTCTGGCTTGCTCTTGTAGCCATGATGTTGCTATGACTGGTCCAGTTAAGTTCCTTGTCAATGGTAACCCAAGGAGGTTGATGGTGGGGCACATGGCACTGGTGGTGCAATTGAAGGTGATGGGGAGATGGTTGGACTTTCTCTCGTTCCAGATGGTCATTACCTGGCACCTATTTTGTGCTAATGTGAACTGCCACTTGTCAACCCAAGGCTGGATGTTATCTTCTTGTTTGGTAACATAAACTGGAGAAGATGCAGAAAACCCCGCTGTGATCCGAGCGGGATAGTCCTGCCTTTTGTGTGTGTGCATCTTCAATCACAAGAAGGTGGGAAAAGTTACCAGCAGATTTAGTGAAATTTGCTTCAAATTGTAAGCTGCTTTATTCTACAGTAAGGTGAAACGTACAGTACATGAGAAATGGGAGCAGGAGTCGGCTATTTGGCCCTTCGAGCCTCCTCCGCCATTCAATGAGATCATGGCTGATCTTCTGCCTCAACTCCATTCACCGGCCCTATCGCCATATCCCTTGATGCCCTTACTAGTCAGAAATCTATCAACTTCTGTTTTGAATATACCCAATGACTGAGCCTCCACAGCCCTCTGGGGTAGAGAATTCCAAAGATTCACCACCCTCTGTGTGAAGAAATTTCTTCTCATCTCAGTCCTGAATGGCCAACCCTTTATCCTGAGGCTGTGGCCCCTGGTTCTAGACTCCCCAGCCAAGGGAAACATTCTCCCAGCATCCATCCTATCAAGCCCTGTAAGAATTTTGTATGCTTCAATAAGATCCCCTCTCATTCTTCTGAATTCAAGAGAATACAGGCCTAGTTTACTCAATTTCTTCTCATACGACAGTCCCGCCATCCCAGGAATCAATCTCGTGAACCTTCGTTGCACTCTCTCTATGGCAAGTATATCCTTCCTTAGGTAAGGAGACCAAAGTTGTACACAGTACTCCAGGTGTGGTCTCACCAAGGCCCTATATAATTGGAGTAAGACTTCTTTACTCCTGTACTCAAATCCTCTTGTAATGAAGGCCAGCATACCATTTGCTTTCCTAATGGCTTGCTGCACCTGCACATTCACTTTAAGTGACTCATGTACAAAGACACCCTGGTCCCTTTGAGCATCTGCATTCCCCAATCTTTTACCGTTTAGGAAATACTCTGCCTTTCTGTTTTTTCTACCAAAGTGGATAACTTTACATTTATCCACATTATATTCATTCTGCCATGTTCTCGCCCACTCACTGAGCCTGTCAAGATCCCCTTGAAGCCTCTTCACATCCTCTTCACAACTGACACTGCCACCTAGCTTTGTATCATCAGCAAATTTGGAAATGTTACATTTAGTCCCCTCATCCAAATCATTGGTATAGATTGTGAATAGCTGGGGCCCAAGCACCGATCCTCGCGGTACCCCACTAGTCACAGCCTGCCATCCTGAAAAACACCCGTTTATCCCTACTCTTTGTTTTCTGTCTGTTAACCAATTCTCAATCCATGCTAGTATATTACCCCCAATTCCATGTGCCCTAATTTTGTTCACCAACCTCTTGTGTGGGATCTCATCGAAGGCCTTCTGAAAATCCAATTACACCACATCTACCGGTTCCCCTTTGTCTACTCCACTAGTTACAACCTCAAAGAACTCCAATAGGTTTGTCAAACAGGATTTCCCTTTCATAAATCCATGTTGACTCTGCCCAATCTTACTATTAGTTTCTAAGTGCCCAGTTATCACATCCTTTATAATAGATTCCAGCATTTTCCCAACTACTGATGTGAGGCTAACAGGTCTGTAGTTCCCCGTTTTCTCTCTCCCTCCTTTCTTAAATAGCGGGGTTACATTTGCTATCCTCCAATCTGCAGGAACCGTTCCAGAATCTATAGAACTTTGGAAGATGACAACCAATGCGTCCACAATCCCAATGGCCACCTCTTTCAAAACCCTAGGATGTAGGTCATCCGGTCCTTGGGATTTGTCGACTTTTAGTCCCATTAATTTTGCTAGTACTGTTTTTTTATTAATAATTTCTTTACGTTCCTCACTCTCGTCACACCCTTGGTTTTCTTATATTTCTGGGGTTTTTTTTGTGTCTTCCTCCGTGAAGACAGAAACAAAGTATTTATTTAATTTCTCTGCTATTTCCTCATTCCCCATTATAAATTCTCCCGTCTCTGACTGTAAAGGACCTACATTTACCTTCGCCAGTCTTTTCCTTTTCACATACCTATAGAAGCTTTTACAATCCGTTTTTATATTTTTCGCTAGTTTGTGCTCATATTCCATTTTCCCTGTATCAATTTCTTGGTCCCCCTTTGCTGATTTCTAAAAAGATCCCAATCTTTAGGCTGACCGCTTTTTCTGGCAACTTTATAAGTTTCCTCATAATCCCACCACCAAACGCATCTTCCCCTCCCCTCCTCTTTCAGCATTCCGTAGGGACCGCTCCCTCCGAGACACCCTAGTCCACTCCTCTATCACCCCCAGCACCCCTTCCCCTTTGCCCGGCACCTTCCCGTGCAAGCGCAGGAGATGTAACACCTGCCCCTATACCTCCCCCCCTTCCCACTGTTCAGGGCCCCAAACATCCCTTCCAGGTGAAACAGTGATTTACTTGTACTTCTTGCAATCTAGTATACTGTATTCGCTGCTCACGATGTGGTCTCCTCTACATTGGGGAGAGCAAATGCAGATTGGGTGACTGCTTTGCGGAACACCTCCGTTCAATCCGTAAGGGTGACCCCGAGCTTCCGGTCGCCTGTCATTTTAATTCACCGCTCCATTCACAATCAGACCTCACCGTCCTCGGCCTCTTGCATTGTTCCACGGAAGCTCAGCGTAAGCTCGAGGAACAGTACCTCATCTTTCGATTAGGCACTTTACAGCCTTCCGGACTCAACATCGAGTTCAACAATTTCAGATCATAACCTCGGCCCCTATCATATTTATATATTTTTTATCCACACTTTTGGTTTGTGCCTTTTCTCTTTTTTCTCTCTCCCACATGGCAGCTGTCTCTCACTCTGCCAACGCATTTCACACTTCATCCAGAGCCATCCTTTGTTTCTTTACCTGTCCTATTACCATCTCGTCTCACCTTGAATATCTCTTAATGTCTCTTCACCTCCCACAGACCTTCCCTTTTGTTCTTTCATCCCCTCCCCCATTTCCCAGCCCCCTACTTGCTTTTTCATCTGTTTCATTTCCTGCTTTTTTTTTCTCAGTTCTGACGAAGGGTTTCGACCTGAAACGTTAACTCTGTTTCTCTCTCCACGGATGTTGCCTGGCCTGCTGAGTTTTTCCAGCATTTTCTGTTGTTATTATAAGCTTCCTCCTTTGACTTAATACTGACTTTAATTTCTTTTGTTAGCCATGGTGGGATCACTTTTCCTTTGGGGTTTTTATGCCCTAGAGGAATATATGTTTGTTGCAAATTATGCATTATTTCCTTGAATGTTAGTCATTGATGTCCACCTTCATACCTTTTAGTGTAGTCTCCCAATCTACCATGGCCAACTAGTCCCTCATACCCTTGTAGTTTCCTCTGTTTAGATTGAAGACCTTAGTTTCAGATTGGACTACATCACTCTCAAACTTAATGTAAAATTCAATCATATTATGGTCACTTGTCCCTAAAGGCCCCTTTACCACAAGATTATTGATTAGCCCTTTCTCATTACACAGTACCAGATCCAGAATAGCCTGTTCCCTGGTTAGTTCCTCCACATACTGATCCAGGAAACCATCTCGCATGCATTCCAAGAATTCGTCCTCCACACCATTAGAGGTAATTTGATTTGCCCAGTCAATATGTAGATTAAAGTCCCCCATGATTACCGTATTGCCCTTGTTACATGCACTTCTAATCTCTTGATTGACACTGTGCCGTACATTACCATTACTGTTTGGTGGCCTATACACAACTCCCACCAATGTTTTCCGCCCTTTGCTGTTTCTTAGCTCCACCCAAACTGATTCCAGTTCTATATCATGATCTGCCGAGCCAAGATCTTTAATCTCTACCGTACCGATCTCATCCCTTATTAACAGCGCTACGCCACCTCCTTTTCCTTTTTGTCGGCCCTTCCTAAATGTTGAGTACCCTGGAACATTCAGTTCCCAGCTTTGGTTACCCTGCAACCATGTCTCTGTAATGGCAATTACATCATACCCATTTACTTCTATTAGTGCCAGTAATTCATCCACCTTGTTGCGAATGCTACGTGCATTTAGATAAAGTGCCTTCAACTTTGCCTGTTCAATATTTTTCTGCACTTTGACCCTCTGTACTGTTGGCCTTTGTTTCTGCTCCCGACTAGTTTGCTGACTACTTTTCTAACTTGCACTTCCAGCTTTGTTTCTCTCTATTCTGGGCCCACACTTAGGTTCCCAGCCCCTGACAAACTAGTTTAAATCCTTCCCAAAAGCACTAGCAAACCCCCCTGCGAGGATGTTGGTCCCTACGATAGGTACGATCAGAGTTGCTTATTTCAACCGATTCAACTGGACCTTGTGTAATGGTATAAAAATAATGAATATGTAATGCTGTCCCACGTTAGTGGTTTGTCTAGCTTAAAGTGAATTAACCCTCTGCATTCCCCCCCATTGATGTTCCCGGGTGGAACATCTCTTGTCTCTTTCAGCCTTTAGCTGCGTGACTGATTGTGCAGTCCTGGTTCTGAAAACCACACTGCCTGCTTGTGTCTGTGTCTCTCTTCTTTAAAACCCTGACTAGTGTCGGAGGGACTGAGTTGGTCCCTGGCCAGAACCTGGCCGCACTGTTGCAGTAGCAGTAAGTGTGGCCAATCACTGGAGGGTCAATCTACCCTCGTCGTCTCCCGTCTACTGACCTCACACGCACTGTCTGAAATCCAATACACATCAGTGTAAGCCCTCGGAAAAAATCTTCAATTAATTCATATCTCAAACTTTTTTGTAAAAAATGGTCAAATAATTCACAACTGTGTCAGTCTTACGAATGAGCAACGGATGGTGTCAGCTTCAGCGACAGCTTCCCCATAATTGGGAATGAATGACCTGGGGAGTGAGTGATGGTCAGTCCCGGGGAGTGAGTGATGGTCAGTCCCGGGGAGTGAGTGATGGTCAGTCCCGGGGAGTGAGTGATGGTCAGTCCCGGGGAGTGAGTGATGGTCAGTCCCGGGTCCCGGGGAGTGAGTGATGGTCAGTCCCGGGGAGTGAGTGATGGTCAGTCCCGGGGAGTGAGTGATGGTCAGTCCCGGGGAGTGAGTGATGGTCAGTCTGGGGAGTGAGTGATGGCCAGTCTGGGGAGTGAGTGATGGCCAGTCTGGGGAGCCAGACAGCCAGACAGAGTGAATACACACGCTGAAGATGGGCTGCTGAATTTTTAGTGTTTTTAGTGTTTAAAGTGGGGAAAAAAAAGGTTCATTTCAAGTTTAAAAAGGTTTTAAAGTTAAATTTAGTTCTAGTTAAGTTAGTTTAGTTTGTTTCGTTAAGTTTAAGTTTAGTTTAGTCTAGATTAAGTAAGGAAGGAAAAGACCACCAAAGAGACCACCAAAGGAAAAAAAAAAAACCAGAGGAAATTAGAAAAAAAAAAGCCAAAGAAATAAGGGAAAAAAAAAAATATACAAACCAAAGAACAGCGGCCGCACGGGGCCACAGCAGCAGCAGAAGCGAGGTGACTCAGCCGCATCGGGAACCGAGGCACGAAGGCCGCACGGAGACACAGCGGCAGCTGGAGCGAGGAGACTCGGGGAGGCCGCTTCGGGAAACGAGGCGAATCGGGGAGGCTGCACGGAGACGCAGCGGCAGCCGGAACGAGGTGACTCGGGGAGCCCGAGCGGCGAACGAGACACGGCCCGATCGGCGGCCGCAGTCCAGCACCCGAGCGACGACCGCAGTCCAGCACCCGAGCGACGGCCGCAGTCCAGCACCCGAGCGACGACCGCAGTCCAGCACCCGAACGGCGAACGAGGCACAGCCCGAGCAGCGGCTGGGCTAGAAAGCCCGGGAAAGGCCCGAGGAGCCAGGCCCAGAGACCTCTGAGGAGAAGGGGAGCAACCAGAAGGCTTCCAGAAGCAAACCAAGACTGTGAGTACAGGGCCCAGGGAGGGAGACTGAAGCCAGGGAAAGGCCCGAGGAGCCAGGCCGAGACAGAGGCACAGAGACCTCTGAGGGGGAGGGGAACAGCCCGAAGGCACCGGGAAACAGCGGCTCACAGACCCAGACCTGAGAAGGGTGAACCCAGAAGCCGAGGCCCAGGGACCACGGGATCGGAGAGGGGGACCAGGAAAGTTCGCGAACAGGGAGAGGGAAACACCAAACCCGGGGCCCCAGAAAAGCTTATTCTAAGATCAACAATACTTTACCAAAAATGAGCGAATCAGAAGATCCACAACAGCCCCGCTTCCAGATTCCCCCCAACACCGCAAAAAAAAGCTATAAAAGCGATCAAGCATGAGCAGATGAGAGAAAAACCAGAAACACTTTTTGCTGACTGTTACAACAATGGGACAAAAAGTAACCTCATTTTCTACTCAGATCAGCCAGTGGCTTGGATCACAGCAATAAAATCACACTATACCAATGTTAAGCTAGAAAATACCGCAAATGGGTCCATAATGAAAATTAACACACCAGGAGACAGTTCAACTACGACGGTCAACGCGTACAATACCGGAACAATATTAGTGCAAGGCAACCTCGACAAATTTGCAACGGCCTTCAGGACACTGAAAAAATTAACTAAGGGGGGAAGGAACAGCCCCAGAGTGGCCCGCACTCCCCCCAACATTGACAACTTACCAGGAGAAAATCTGCCTGGTCAGGAGGTGAACGAGCCACACAGTTCAAACCAGACACTAACCCCGGGGAACCACAGCCACACGATACAACTGACAAACCCCAGCATAACTACCAGGGAGGAAGCCACACATAGTCCCCCTACCATTCCCAGCTCACCAAGAGAAGAGCAGCATAGCCAGGAAGTGAGTGAGCCCTCCAGGGCCGACCAGCCTAGCCAGGAAGTGAGTGAGCCTTCCAGGGCCGACCAGACACATACCCCGGGATCACACAGCCAGATACAACCAAAAGATAAATTTAATCAATTAGAGATAGAGATGGTTAAACTTAGAGAGGACTTCCTCAAAATGAATGACGAACAAAAGCAGGAGAGGGAGAGACACAAGAGAGAACTGAATCTACTTGAGAACCAGGTGAATCTACTTAGGAATCAGGTGAAAGAGCTGCAGGAAAAAGAAGAGAGCCATAGAGGAGAGATAACACCATTAGACCAGCAACCAGAGGCCAGAGATAAGACAAGACAGAGCCGGACGGAACGGCTGCACTCCCACACGGAACAAAAGCAACAGACACACAATACAAGGGGTGCCACACAGACCGACCAGCATACTGATTCGCAATCTTCCCCCACCACCGTGGAACCACAAGCGGGCCGCTCACAAGAGGTACGCACACACCAGACACCCCAGCCCAGCACACACACTATGAGTCCAAGCGAAAGCCACCAGACAGTAAACACAAACAAGGCTGACGTCGTAATACTCATAGACTCAAATGGGAAATTTCTATGGGAAAAAAAGCTATTCCCTAGAAGTAAAGTAGAAAAGATCTGGTGCCCAACAACAAACAGAGCCATGGGATGGCTGACCAAAGCCAGATTAGGCTCCCCCCAACACATAATAATACACACGGGCACAAATGACCTAAAGACCCAACAGAAAGAAGTAGCAACATCGCTCAGAGCAATGATTAGGAAAGCAAGCAGTACATTTCCAAACACTAGAATCACTGTTTCCACAATATTGCTGAGAACAGACTTCAACAACAACACAATTCATGAGATAAATGCCAGCATAGCAAGAGACTGCGAATCAAACCACAACGTACACCTGGCCCAACACCCCACCCTCGATGAGGAATGTCTTTACGACCACGTCCACATCCAAAGGCAAAGAATATCGATCTTTGCTAAAGCCCTGAAGGACGTCGCTTTTAACCGGGTCCATACCCAGACTCCAAGAGGACCCCCCCCCGACCACCAGAGATCAGCGGGGTACATATCAGGAACACTACAAGGACCACCAACACACCAACCGAGACCAGAGAGGATCCCCATGCAAAACAACAATATCAGACCTGCACCACTCCTGTCCCACAGGGGAATAGGACCGCTCCCAGCCAGACAGAGGGAGAGATGCACAGGACGTACGCAATACCTCAGACAGAAACAATCCATTAAGAGACAATAAGCAGATGTGCAGCAGCATCTACTTCCGCCTTATGGATCAAGGACTAATTAATAGAAAGAACTGTAACCAAATTGTATTAACTTTTATAGACAACTGATGTGATCTTTTTTTTCCCACACTTAGACACGACAAACACGTACCACTCTTTAACCTATCATAGTAAAAGATCAAACTTAACATGAAATCCTTATATATTTCGACCTGGAATATCCAAGGTCTACGCTATTCACTGCGAGAAGTGAAAAGTAGGACCCCAGAGTTCATAGATGAAACTAAAGACCTAGATATTATCATTTTACAGGAAACTTGGTATAAAGGAAAAGGACACACTGGCTGTCCCCAAGGGTACACTGAGCTGGTGGTCCCCTCCAATAAATTACCAAGTGTAACCCAAGGCAGAGACTCCGGAGGCATACTGATCTGGTTTAAAACAGAACTTAAGAATTACATCAAATTTATAAAAAAGGGCGAAAACCATATGTGGCTCAAACTTGAGAGGGAGATTATCTCAAACACCCAAGATGTTTACATTTGCGCACTTTATATCCCTCCAATCGATTCCCCGTACTTTAAAGAGGACACCTTCTCCAACATGGAGGGGGAAATTATCCAATACCAGGCCCAGGGGAACGTGTTGATCTGTGGGGACCTCAATTCAAGAACGGGCGAAGAACCAGACTTCACCAATAATCAGGGAAACAATTACGTTTTCGGGAATAACCACTTTGACATCCCTTCCCTTCCATACAGGCATAACTGCGACAAGCAGTCAAATACCAACGGAAAACAGCTACTACAGCTCTGTCGAAACCTGGGTCTGTACATTGTCAATGGTAGGTTCATAGGAGACCTCCTAGGAAGATCGACCTATTGCTCACCTCTTGGCTGCAGCACAGTAGACTATATGATTACAGACTTAGACCCATCCTCTTTCAGAGCATTCACAGTCAAACCACAAACAACACTGTCAGATCACAGACAAAAGACAGAAACAAACAACATAGAAACACAACCCAGTAAACTGTACAACACCAAAAAATCGTACAGATGGGCCAAAAACGACACGGAAAAATACCAGAAAACAATTAGCAATGCATCAACTCAAGCTCTCTTAGACACCTTTCTGGATAACATATACACTCACAATAAAGAAGGCGTAAACCGGGCAGTTAGTAAACTAAACAATATTTTTGATAATTTGGCAACAAATGCAAACTTGAAAGCTCGCAAGAACAAACCCAAAACAAAAAACTATGAAAAATGGTTTGACCGAGATTGCCATAACATGAGGAAAAAACTTAGAAAAATATCAAACCAAAAACACAGACATCCAGAAAACAAGGAACTACGCCTTACTTATTGTCAGACACTAACACAATACAGAAACACACTCAGAACCAAAAAAGATCAATATATTAAGAATACACTCAGCTCCATGGAGGAATCCATTGATTCCAATTGTTTCTGGGAAAACTTGAAAACACTACACAAAAAACAACACGACGATTTGGCCATTCAAAATGGGGACACATGGGTAAACCACTTTGAAAAATTATACCAGAAAAACACACTAAGACCAGAGCAACACCAAATATGCAAAAAACTGGAAAAGCTAGAAATGGCCATAAAAGATAACCAAAACCCGCTGGACGCCATAATAACAGAAAAAGAACTTCTTGAAAAACTCAAGGACCTGCGACCAGGAAAAGCCTGCGGGACAGACGGCATACTAAACGAGATGATTAAACACACAGACAACAAAATGAAACTGGCTATCCTAAAACTCTTCAACTTGGTTCTGAGTGTCGGTTATTTCCCTGATATCTGGAACAAAGGACTCATAACGCCCATATACAAAAGTGGGGACAAAATCGACCCAAACAACTATCGAGGCATCTGTGTAAACAGTAACCTGGGGAAGGTATTCTGTAGCATCATAAACAAAAGACTTATAAACTTCCTTGAGGAGCACAATGTCTTGAGTAAAAGCCAAATTGGATTCCTGCCAAACTATAGAACATCCGATCATATCTTCACCCTACAGACCCTAATTGACAAACACGTTCACCATAACAAAAGCAAAATCTACGCATGCTTTGTAGATTTCCAGAAGGCTTTCGACTCCATCTGGCATGACGGTTTATTCCTGAAACTTATCGAAAGCGGGGTAGGAGGGAAAACATATGATGTAATTAAATCAATGTATACAAACAACAAATGTGCAGTTAAAATTGGAGACAAACAAACAAAATACTTCCCACAGGGGCGGGGGGTGACGCAGGGCTCACCAATCTCACCGACACTCTTTAATATTTACATAAATGGATTGGCAAAACTACTTGAACAATCTACAGCACCCGGCCTCACCCTATATGAATCCAAGGTTAAATTCCTCCTCTATGCAGACGACCTGGTTCTGCCGTCACCTACTAAAGAGGGGCTACAGCAAAACCTGGACCTGCTGGAGTCGTACTGCCAGACTTGGGCCCTGACAATAAATCCCCAAAAAACCAAAGTCCTTGTGTTCCAGCAAAGATCCAAACATCAGGGACCCAAAATAAATTTCACAGTAGGAACAACCAAAATTGAACAAACCACTAACTACACATACTTGGGCTTAAAAATCAGTTCTACAGGAAACTTCAAACTGGCTGTGAATGAACTGAAAGAGAAAGCAAGAAGGGCTTTCTATGCCATCAAAAAATCAATCCAAATAGAAATCCCAATTAGCATTTGGCTCAAAATTTTCAAATCAGTAATTGAACCAATTGCACTGTATGGCAGTGAGGTATGGGGACCGCTAACTCAACAAGAATTTGCAAAATGGGACAAACACCCAATTGAGATCCTACATGCAGAATTCTGTAAAAGTATCCTCCGGACTCAAAGGAAAACAGTAAACAATGCATGCAGGGCGGAACTAGGCCAATATCCATTAATAATCACTATCCAAAAAAGAGCCACCAAATTTTGGAATCACCTACAAATGAGCAATCCCCAATGCTATCACTACGACGCCCTGAAATGCCAAGAACTGACCATAAAGAAGAATACCCTCAGTCAACTAGTCCTGGGACTCAGTGAAGTAACTATTAACAATACTAACAATAACCAGTCCCAGGACAGTGACAGGGTAACACAAAGAATTCGACCCAACACAATCGTCGCTAAGCAAAAGGAAAAATATCTGACATATTGGGCAGAAACAACAAAAACCCAAAGCAAACTCAATTGCTACTTGGCCCTAAACAGACAATACAACATAGCTGATTACCTGACCATGGTAAAGGATAACAAACTGAGAAGAACCTTGACAAGGTACAGACTTAGCGAACATAGCCTAGCGATCGAAAAAGGCAGACACAGGCAGACCAGGCTACCAAGAGAAGACAGGATATGCTCTCACTGCAGTCAGGGAGTAGTGGAGACAGAGATGCACTTCCTCACAGCCTGCGGAAAATATCAGGGCATCAGGGAGAATTTCTACCAAAAATTCTCACAAATATGCCCTGATTTCAGAAATCTGAATGACAACCAAAAACTCCCATTCCTACTGGGAGAGGAGAGAAGCTGTGTAACACTGGCGGCACACTATGTTACAGCTTGCCATGAACAGAGGGACAACCAGTAAACTAAGAAAAGAATATATATAAACAATGCGAATGTATATTTATACACTCAGGGATATACCTGTTTATACACTGCATGAATAGAACTGCGTTTATGTGCTAAACCATAAATGTATTTTGATGCTTTGGCAACATAAGATGGAACTTATCATGCCAATAAAGCGATTTGTATTGTGAATTGTGAATTGAGTGATGGTCAGTCTGGGGAGTGAGTGATGGTCAGTCCCGGGGAGTGAGTGATGGTCAGTCCCGGGAGTGAGTGATGGTCAGTCTGGGGAGTGAGTGATGGTCAGTCTGGGGAGTGAGTGATGGTCAGTCCCGGGGAGTGAGTGATGGTCAGTCCCGGGAGTGAGTGATGGTCAGTCTGGGGAGTGAGTGATGGTCAGTCTGGGGAGTGAGTGATGGCCAGTCTGGGGAGTGAGTGATGGCCAGTCTGGGGAGTGAGTGATGGTCAGTCTGGGGAGTGAGTGATGGTCAGCCTGGGGAGTGAGTGATGGTCAGTCCCGGGAGTGAGTGATGGTCAGTCTGGGGAGTGAGTGATGGTCAGTCCCGGGAGTGAGTGATGGTCAGTCTGGGGAGTGAGTGATGGTCAGTCCTGGGAAGAGTGATGGTCAGGCTGGGGAGTGAGTGATGGTCAGGCTGGGGAGTGAGTGATGGTCAGGCTGGGGAGTGAGTGATGGTCAGTCTGGGGAGTGAGTGATGGTCAGTGCCGGGAGTGAGTGATGGTCAGTCCCGGGAGTGAGTGATGGTCAGTCTGGGGAGTGAGTGATGGTCAGTCTGGGGAGTGAGTGATGTTCAGTCTGGGGAATGAGTGATGGTCAGTCTGGGGAGTGAGTGACGTTCAGTCTGGGGAGTGAGTGATTTTCAGTCTGGGGAGTGAGTGACGGTCAGTCAGGGGAATGAGTGACGGTCAGTCTGGGGAGTGAGTGACGGTCAGTCTGGGGAGTGAGTGACGGTCAGTCTGGGGAATGAGTGACGGTCAGTCTGGGGAATGAGTGACGGTCAGTCTGGGGAGTGAGTGACGGCCAGTCTGGGGAGTGAGTGACGGCCAGTCTCGGGAGTGAGTGACGGCCAGTCTCGGGAGTGAGTGAAGGTCAGTCTGGGGAGTGAGTGATGGTCAGTCTGGGGAGTGAGTCACGGTCAGTCTGGGGAGTGAGTCACGGTCAGTCTGGGGAGTGATTGACGGTCAGTCTGGGGAGTGAGTGACGGTCAGTCTGGGGAATGAGTGACGGTCAGTCTGGGGAGTGAGTGACGGTCGCTCTGGGGAGTGAGTGATGGTCAGTCCCGGGTGAGTGAAGGTCAGGCTGGGGAGTGAGTGATGGTCAGTCTGGGGAGTGAGTGATGGTCAGTCTGGGGAATGAGTGAAGCTCAGTCTCGGGAGTGAGTGATGGTCAGTCTGGGGAGTGAGTGATGGTCAGTCTGGGGAGTGAGTGATGGTCAGTCTGGGGAGTGAGTGATGGTCAGTCTGGGGAGTGAGTGATGGTCAGTCTGGGGAGTGAGTGATGGTCAGTCCCGGAGAGCGAGTGATGGTCAGTGTAGTGTATGTACCTTTAAGAGCCCCTGTGTACTGTAATACCGGTAGTGACCACTCGGGTATATAAGCCTGTATAGTGTCTTGTATCTTTTAGTTCACCTCCAGACTTTGTTCAATAAACACCTGTTAAACCAACTCCTGCATTCCGTGTCTCCATTAACACACGGAAAGAACAGTGGCGACGAATTGGAAACGGACTTACCTGCAATTCGGCAGCACCTCAAGGAGATCGATTCCTCAGATGAAGGTCGAAGAAAAAAAAACCTGTGGTTTCACCAGCTAGCCGGGCTGGTGGCAGGTACTGCACTAATCCTTCCTGGGCGGCGGGCTGGGGCTCGGTCGGGTAGATCTGCAGCGGGGCCAAGCAGCGAGTCGGAAGGCGGAGGCAAACAGAGACGGAGGGTGGAGCGCTCGGGAGACGGCTGGCGCTGCAAAGCAGGTCGCCGTTTGGACCAAGCAGAGGGAGGGAAAAGTCCCAGAGAGTCCGGCGGGAACGAGTCTCCAACTATTAAAAATATCTGTGTAAATAAAAACCGCGCAGAACAGCGGCAGCGGCGGGAAAGCACAGGAGGCGCCATTTTTTCTCGGCAGGGAAGAAAAGAAAGCGCGGGAGGCGCCATTTTTGATTTTCAGGATGCCTAAGACTGGCAATATTACTGCTTTCGATAGTAATATAGAGGATTGGACCACATATGTGGAAAGAGTGGAGGTATATTGCACAGCGAATGAAGTAGAGGATGATAAAAAAGCATCGGTACTTCTAAATCTGATGGGTGCAAGGACATACGGGTTGTTACGAAACTTAATCACTCCAGCCAAGCTGATGGACAAGAATTTTAAGGAGATTGTTGATACCCTACAGGAGCACTTAAACCCAACACCGCTGCTGATAGCAGAATGATTCAAATTCTTCAGGAGGAATCAGCACAAGAATGAAAGTAACGCTGATTACCTCACCGAATTAAGAAAGCTGTCAAAGCACTGCCAATTCGGGGCAGGACTGGCAGATTCTCTACGAGACAAATTCGTCTGCGGTCTCCTAAGTGAAGGAACTCAGAAAAGGTTACTTTCTGAGAAAGATTTGACACTGGACAAGGCTTTCAGTGTGGCTGTATCATACGAAGCAGCAGCAAGAGGAGCTGCAGAGATACAGCAAAAGCCACAGGACTTCGGCACCCATGAAATGACACGGGGTTTCGAGAGATGTTATTGCTGCGGCAGATCCACCCATGATCAGAGGGACTGCTGGTTCAAGGACAAAGCATGCAGGCAATGCGGAAAGATGGGACACATTGCACGTGTATGCCGATCTGGAAACAAAAAATCCACTGACAGAAAAAAAATCAATAAGGAAAAGTACAGAAAGGTACAAATGATGACGGACAGTAGCTCCGAAGACCAGAAGAGCGATAGCGACTCCGGAAACAAGAGACTAAGCTGTCTCAAATTACATAATGTAATTGCCAAAGAAGATTACCAGACCATTTGGGTTACCCTCACGATAGCGGGGTCCCCAGTTAAAATGGAGCTAGATACAGGATCAGCTCTGACCGTCATAAGTCGACGGGATTACGAGCGGCTATTTCCGCATATACCTTTGAAAGACACATCCATTATCTTGAAAACATATACGGGGCAGAAAGTATACCCCAGAGGGAAAATAAGGGTGCCTGTTGTATACAACGGCAAGGAAATACAGAAGTTGTATTTATACGTTCTGCAAGATGGTGGTCCACCGCTGTTGGGATGTGAATGGATCAGAAAGATACGTTTCGACTGACACTCCATTCAGGCACTGACGGTGACCAGTAAGAAAAAAAATGATGATGATGTCATACCTGAACGATTAAAAGACATCTTGGCCAACGCCAAAGAAGTGTTTCAACAGGAACTAGGAACCTTGAAAGGCGTCACCGCCTCAATAGAAGTTGTAGATGCGGCAATTCCCAAGTTTTTTAAGGCAAGGCCGGTGCCATACGCAATTCGTCCAGCAGTCGAGGCAGAGCTGGAGAATTTGGAAAAAGCAGGCGTGTTATCCGAGGTAGATTGGAGCGAGTGGGCAACACCCATCGTCCCGGTCATGAAGAAAACGTTGAATAATGATAAATCTGAAGAACAGAGAAAAATTCGCATCTGTGGGGACTTCAAGGTGACTGTAAACCCGGTCCTTCACACGGTACAGTATCCTCTTCCGAGGATAGAAGATATTTTCGCCTCACTATCCGGAGGGAAACGTTTCACCAAAATTGACTTGGCACAGGCATATCTACAGATGGAGGTTGAGGAGGCCTCTAAAAAGTATCTCACGATAAACACACACAAAGGCCTGTACCAGTACAATCGACTGGTTTTCGGAGTAGCATCAGCTCCAGCTATCTGGCAAAGAGCTATGGAGCAAGTCCTGCAAGGGATTCCGGGGACTCAATGCTACCTAGACGACATCCTTATAACAGGAGAAAACGACAACGAGCACCTTGCCAATTTGGAGCAGGTGCTCACTAGGCTGAGAGAACGGGGCCTACGAGCAAATCGCCCCAAGTGCGAATTTTTCCAGAAACAAATATCATATTGTGGCCATATAATTAATGAAGAATGGTTGCATAAGTCACCTGAAAAAATTGAAGCGGTCATAAAAGCCCCAGCACCTGAAAATGTCTCACAATTAAGGTCGTTCCTGGGATTGATAAATTACCATCATAAATTTTTACCGAACTTGTCAACTATTCTGCACCCTCTTAACGCACTGCTAAAAACGGGAGTAATTTTGAAATGGAGCGAAGACTGTAAATGTGCCTTCCATAAATGTAAAGGCTTGATCACGTCCAAGGAAGTGTTGGCTCATTACAACCCATCACTGCCAATCAGACTGGCGTGCGATGCATCCCCTTACGGCGTAGGAGCGGTATTATCGCATAGATTCCCTGATGGCTCGGAGTGGCCGATAGCTTTTGCGTCACGCTCATTGAACTCAGCTGAGCGTAACTATGCCCAGATCGACAGGGAAGCACTCAGCCTGGTATGGGGAGTGAAGAAATTCAACCATTACCTACACGGACAAAGATTTACCTTGTTGACTGACCATCAACCCCTCGTCTCCATATTCAACCCTAAAAAGGGCGTTCCCATTATGACAGCGCAAAGGCTACAGAGGTGGTCCCTTTTCCTAAGGGCACACCAATATGACATAGAATACAAAGGATCAAAACAGCATGGGAATGCTGACGGTTTATCGCGCCTACCGTTGCCAACGGTAGAAGAGGCACCTACAGTGGACCTAGTGGAGATGTTCCACTCAACCATAGTGGAATGTCTACCAGTAACGAATTCCTACCATTGAAAAGGAAACGAGAAATGACCCGACTCTCTCACGAGTCTACGGTTTAACGGTGAAGGGATGGCCAGCACATGGCGAACCACTGTTGCCAGCATTCTCGCAAAGAAGAGAACAGCTGTCAGTGTGCCGAGGAACCTTGATGTGTGGATCCAGAGTGGTGATTCCACCCAAACTCCAGGATAAAGTGCTAAAGGAGCTTCACGAGGGGCATCTGGGTGGAGTGAAAATGAAGAACCTAGCCGGAGCGTTTGTGTGGCGGCCAGGTATCGATGGAGACATCGAAGAAATGACCAAGAGCTGCCTAGGATGCCAGAAGGTCCAAAACGCCCCACCACAAGCCCCTCTACATCCATGGGAGTGGCCCTCATCTCCATGGCAAAGGGTACATATCGACTTTGCTGGTCCATTTATGGACTCAATGTTCTTAATCGCGGTTGATGCACACTCCAAGTGGCCGGAGGTAATAAAGATGTCCTCCACCACCACGGAAAAAACCATCACAGTATTAAGGACCATATTTGCCAGGAATGGGCTGCCTGAACAGATCTGTTCTGATAATGGACCGCAATTTGTGCCCGAAGAATTCAGGAAGTTCTTAAAAAACAATGGGGTTAAGCACTACACGTCCGCCCCATACCATCCCACCACCAATGGATTAGCTGAAAGGTTTGTCCAGACCTTCAAGAAGGCCATAAAGGCCATGGGTAATGAAGACATAAATCTACAACATAAGGTAGATAACTTCTTGTTTGCGTACAGGAATGCAACACATGTGGTTACAAACCAAACTCCCGCCATGATGTTTTTCAATAGAAGACTAAGATGCCGGCTGGATTTGATCAAGCCAAACATCAGAAGGGACGTAGAGAACCGGCAATTTCAAGGTGATGCGCTATCAATTACTCATAAAAGACTGAGAGTTAAGAGTGTAACTGTGGTGTATGTGCCTTTAATAGCCCCAGGTGTGCGTAATGCCGGTAATTGCCACTTGGGCTATATAAGCCTGTGTATTGTATATATCCTTTAGAACCCCCCCCAGACTTGCTTAGTAATTTATTAATCCCAGGAATGACCTCAATTGTGAAACATTTTCAGGTGCTGGGGCTTTTATAACTGCTTCAATTTTTTCAGGTGACTTATGCAACCCTTCCTTATTAATTATGTGGCCACAATATGATATCTGATTTTGGAAAAATTCGCACTTGGGGCGATTTGCTCGTAGGCCCCGTTCTTTCAGCCTAGTGAGCACCTGCTCCAAATTGGCAAGGTGCTCGTTGTCGTTTTCTCCTGTTATAAGGATGTCGTCTAGGTAACACTGAGTCCCCGGAATCCCTTGCAGGACTTGCTCCATAGCTCTTTGCCAGATAGCTGGAGCTGATGCTACTCCAAAAACCAGTCGATTGTACTGGTACAGGCCTTTGTGTGTGTTTATTGTGAGATACTTTTTAGAAGTCTCCTCAACCTCCATCTGTAGATATGCCTGTGCCAAGTCAATTTTTGTGAAACGTTTTCCTCCGGATAGTGAGGCGAAAATATCTTCTATCCTCGGAAGAGGATACTGTACCGTGTGAAGGACCGGGTTTACAGTCACCTTAAAGTCCCCACAGATGCGAATTTTTTTCTGTTCCTCAGAGTTATTTTTGAATGCTTTTTTCATGACTGGAACAATGGGTGCTGCCCATTCGCTCCAATCTATTTTGGATAATACGCCTGCCTTTTCCAAATTCTCCAGCTCTGCCTCGACTGCCAGACGTATTGCGTATGGCACCGGTCTTGCCTTAAAAATTTTTGGAATTGCTGCATCTTCCACTTTTATTGAGGCGGTGATGCCTTTCAAGGTTCCTAGTTTCTCTTGAAACACTTCTTTGGCGTTGGCCAAGATGTCTTTTAATCGTTCAGGTATGATGTCATCCTTGTTTTTTTCCTTACTGGTCACCGTCAGTGCCTGAATAGAGTGCCAGTCTAAACGTATCTTCCTTATCCATTCACGTCCCAACAACGGTGGACCACCATCTTGTAGAATGTATAAATACAACTTTTGTATTTCTTTGCCGTTGTATACCACAGGCACCTTTATTTTTCCTTTGGGGTATACTTTCTGCCCCGTATATGTTTTTAAGATAATGGATGTGTCTTTTAGAGGTATATGCAAAAATAGCCTCTCGTAATCTCGTCGATTTATTACGGTTAGAGCTGATCCTGTATCTAGCTCCATTTTAACTGGGGACCCTGCAATTATGAGGGTAACCCAGATGGTCTGGTAATCTTCATTGGCAATTACATTATGTAATTTGAGAGAGCTTAGTCTCTTGTTCCCGGAGTCGCTATCGCTCTTCTGGTGATGACTGTCCGTCATCATTTGTACCTTTCTGTGCTTTTCCTTATTGATTCTTTTCCCGTTAGTGGATTTTTTATTTTCAGATCGGCATACACGTGGAATGTGTCCCATCTTTCCGCATCGCCTGCATGCTTTTTCTTTGAACCAGCAATCCCTCTGGTCATGGTTGGATCTGCCGCAGCGATAACATCTCTTGAAACCCCGTGTCATTTCATGGGTGCCGAAGTCCTGTGGCCTTTGCTGTATCTTTGCCGCTCCTATTGCACTGAAAGCCTTGTCCAGTGCTAAATCTTTTCCAGAAGATACCTTTTTTTGTGTTTCTACACTTAGGGGATCGCAGATGAATTTGTCTTGCAGAGAATCTGCCAGTCCTGCCTCGAATTGGCAGTGTAGGGTATCAACAATCTCCTCAAAATTCTTGTCCATCGGTTCGGCTGGAGTGATTAAGTTGCGTAACAGCTTGTATGTTTCTGCGCCCATTAGATCCAGAAGCCCTGAAGCTTTTTTTTCATCTTCTATTCCATTTGCGGTGCAAAACACCTCCACTCTTTTTACATATGTGGTCCAATTCTCTATCTTGTTATCAAAAACATCAATATTGCCAAAGTTAGGCTCTGTTTCATTATCAAAAGCATCAATATTGCCAGACTTAGGCATTTCAAAAAAAAAAAAATATGGCGCATCCCGCGCTCTTTTTTTTCTCTCTGTAGCAACGATATGGCGCTTCCTGCGCTTTCCCGCCGCTGCTACTGATAACAACGCTGTTTTACTGTGGTTTCCGTTTATTCACTGTTGGAGACTCGTTCCCGACGGAGGTCTAAACGCTGACCTGCTTGCCGCGCCGGCCGTCTCCCGAGTGCACCCTCCCAGTCCGTTATTGCTTGCCTCTGATTTCGCTGCCTGTCTCAGCTGTAGAGCCCGACGCTGGAGCCCCAGCCTGACGCCCAGGAAGGATTAGCGCAGTACCTGCCACCAGCTTGGCCAGCTGGTGAAACCACAGTTTCCATAACTTCCTTGAGTCTTCTGGACGCTGGAGGAATCGATGTCCTTGAGGTGCTGCCGAATTGCAGGTAAGTCTGTATCCCATCCTCGTTGCCACTGTAGTGTCCGTGTGTAGATAAAGACACTGAAGACAGGAGTTGGTTCATAGGTATTTACTAAGCAAGTCTGGGGGGGGGTTCTAAAGGATATATACAATACACAGGCTTATATAGCCCAAGTGGCAATTACCGGCATTATGCACACCTGGGGCTCTTAAAGGCACATACACCACAATTGCTCTTAAAGGCACATACACCACAGTAACTAAAGGCTTTTATTAACAAAAGAATGAAGGTCTGCCTTGAGTGGTCGACCGGTCCAGAAATACAAAGGGCTGGGGAGCAGTCACCTTTATACTAGGACTTGTGGGAGGAGTCAGCCGAGGCATGTCCAGGCATGTACACAGTGGAATACAAACAGTGGTTTACCACATTCACCCCTTGTTTAAAATTGAGTCCGGCGGGGTGAAGTGTATTAAAAGTTAGTGTATTGGAGTCTCTCCGGAGGTCTTGTCTGCCGCTGTGATCGGCGTGGCGACGGCAGGGGTAGTGGAGCTTCCGGCGTCGAGTCCTGCGTAGGCTGTGGCACAGGCGTGTCGTCCTCGTAGATGTCGAGCGGGTCGCGGGGCCCAGGCCTGCCGTCTGCTGGGGCTGGATATCGGATCGTGGGGGGGGGTGGTAGTGGGTTACTGCAGCCCCCGAGGGTGCAAGGTCTCTTATGGAGACTGTGTCCTCCCGCCCGTCCGGGTATGCAATGTAAGCATACTGGGGGTTGGCGTGGAGGAGGTCGACCCTCTCGACCAGGGGGTCCGTTTTATGGGTCCTCACGTGTCTTCTCAGTAGGACCGGCCCTGGGGACGTCAGCCATGGCGGTAGCGATGTCCCCGATGTGGACTTCCTTGGGAAGACAAACATTTTCTCATGAGGGGTGGCGTTAGTGGCAGTGCAGAGCAGTGACCGAATAGAGTGGAGCGCATCGGGGAGCACATCCTGCCAGCGGGAGGTTGGAAGGCCCCTAGACTTTAAGGCTAGCAGGGCGGCCTTCCAAACTGTCGCATTTTCTCTTTCCACCTGTCTGTTCCCCCGGGGGTTGTAACTGGTGGTCCTGCTTGTGGCAATACCCCTAGTTAGCAGGTACTGACGGAGTTCGTCGCTCATAAACGATGAGCCCCGGTCGCTATGGATATAGCTGGGGAAACCGAACAGGGTGAAGAAGTCGTTCAGACATTTAATGACCGTGGCACTGGTCATGTCCGGGCAGGGGATGGCGAACGGGAAACGGGAGTACTCATCAATAATATTGAGGAAGTACACATTGCGGTCGGAGGAGGGGAGAGGCCCTTTAAAATCAACGCTCAGGCGCTCGAAGGGGCGAGTGGCTTTTATCAGGTGGGCCCTGTCTGGTCTATAAAAGTGCGGTTTGCACTCAGCGCAGACTTGGCAGTTCCTGGTCATGGTCCTGACCTCCTCAATAGAGTAAGGCAGGTTGCGGGCCTTGATGAAGTGGAAGAACCTGGTGACCCCCGGGTGGCAGAGGTCATTGTGGAGGGCCCGCTGTCTATCGATCTGCACGCTGGCGCAGGTGCCACGCGATAGCGCATCCGGGGGTTCATTGAGCTTCCCGGGCCGGTACAAGATCTCGTAATTGTAGGTGGAAAGTTCGATTCTCCACCTCAAGATCTTGTCATTTTTGATTTTGCCCCTCTGCTTGTTGTTAAACATGAAAGCAACTGAACGCTGGTCAGTGAGCAGGGTAAATCGTTTTCCGGCCAGGTAGTGCCTCCAATGACGCACGGCCTCCACAATCGCCTGGGCCTCCTTCTCAACAGCGGAGTGTCTGGTCTCTGGGCCTTGGAGGGTTCGTGAAAAGAAGGCCACGGGTCTCCCCGCCTGATTGAGGGTAGCGGCCAGGGCAAAGTCGGACGCGTCGCTTTCCACCTGGAAGGGGATGGATTCGTCCACTGCGTGCATGGTGGCTTTGGCAATGTCCTCCTTGATACGGTGGAAGGCTAAGCGGGCCTCTGCCGTAAAGGGAAAAGAGGTGGACTTGATCAGCGGACGGGCCTTGTCCGCATAGTAGGGGACCCACTGGGCGTAATAGGAGAAAAACCCGAGGCACCTCTTCAGGGCCTTGAGGCAGTGGGGCAGTGGGAGTTCCATAAGGGGACGCATCCGGTCGGGGTCGGGGCCGATGACTCCGTGTTCCACAACACAGCCAAGGATGGCGAGGCGGTTTGTGCGGAATATGCACTTCTCCTTGTTATATGTCAGGTTCAGGAGTTGGGCGGTGCGGAGGAATTTTTCGAGGTTTGCGTCATGGTCCTGCAAGTCACGGCCGCAGATGGTCACATTGTCCAGATATGGGAAAGTGGCCTGCAACGCATTTTGATCTACCATCCGGTCCATCTCCCTTTGGAAGACGGAGACCCCGTTGGTGACGCCAAAGGGAACCCTAAGGAAGTGATAGAGGCGGCCGTTTGCCTCAAAGGCAGTATACTGGCGGTCCTCAGGGCGGATAGGGAGCTAGTGGTACGCTGATTTCAGGTCAATGGTCGAGAAGACGCGGTACTGCGCGATCTGGTTGACCATATCAGCTATGCGGGGGAGTGGGTAGGCGTCCAGCAGGGTGTAGCGATTTATTGTCTGGCTGTAGTCGATGACCAGGCGCTGCTTCTCGCCGGTCTTAACGACCACAACCTGGGCTCACCAGGGGCTGGTGCTGCCCTCAATAATCCCTTCCTTCAGGAGCCGCTCCACTTCAGTTTTAATGAAAACCCTGTCCCCGGCACTGTATCGCCTGCTCTTTGTGGCGATGGGCTTACAGTCGGGGGTGAGGTTAGCAAACAGTGGGGGGGGGGTGACTCTGAGTGTGGAGAGGTTGCACCTGGTGCGCGGCGGGCAATTTGGAAGCTGCTGGCTGCGGACTGTGAGTGGGGGTAGGGGTCCACCGTACGCCATCGTAACACTTTTAAGGTGGCACTGAAAATCTAACCCCAGCAGGACGGCAGCGCAGAGGTCGGGCAGGACCAGAAGTTTAAAATGATCGTACACAGTCCCGTCTACTACGAGTGTCACCACGCAGTAGCCGCCGATGTCCGCCGACTGGGACTCGGAGGCCATAGAAATCCGCTGGTGCGCAGGCAGGACTGGGAGAGAGCAACGCCACACCGTGTCGGGGTGGATGAAGCTCTCCGTGCTCCCAGAGTCAAAAAGGCAGATTGTATCGTGACCATTTACCTTAATGTCCATTGTGGAACTGGCCAGCTGGTGCGGTCTCGCTTGGTCCAGTGTAACGGATGCCAGCGTAGGGGTCGGTGTGTCGCTGCGGGTATCAGATGAGGCAGCATTGGGGGCCTGCTGCGTTCCGGCTGTCGTCCAAGATGGCGGCGTCCATGACCCCCATGTGGCTGGAGGCGTCCAAAATGGCTGCTGTACCGGTGGTTCGCACATGGCCGGGGAGGCCCAAGATGGCAGCCCGCATGGCCCACACGCGGCGCTGCTGGGGTTCGGGGTGGCTTTGGCCCTGCAGATGCTAGCGTAGTGTCCCTTCTTCCCGCAGCCCGAGCAGATCGCGTTTTTTGCCGGGCAGCGCGCTCTGGGGTGTTTTGCCTGGCCACAGAAGTAGCATTTCTGGCCTTGGGGCACTGCTGTCTGGCCTTGGGACACTGCTGCGGTAGTTGGGCCGTTGCTGGGGTGTGGCTGGGGTGGCACGGCGCTATGAGGCGGTCCTACCGTGTCCCAGGCTGTCATTCCCCGCGGCGTCCACGGTGCAGAGGAGTAGGCATCCATGCCCTGGTAGGCTGCATCCAATGATAGTGCGAGTTCAGAGGCCTTGTTGAGGTCGAGGTCACTCTGCTCCAACAGTCGCTGTCGGGTGTAATTGGATCTGTGGCCCGCTACAAAAGCGTCCCGGATAAGTTCCTCTGTGTACACGGCGGCCTTTACATCCTTACAACCACGGGCCCGGCCAAGCACAGACAGTGCCTGAAGGTATTCCACGGTCGATTCCCCAGGTTGTTGTTTACGACTCCCCAGAAGGTGCCTGGCGTACACTTCGTTCACTGGGCACGTGTACTGGTCCTTGAGGAGCTTGATAGCGTCCGCGTACGAGGTCGCGTCTTGGATGACCGAGTACACTCGGTGGTTCACTTTGGAGGTCAGGACATCCAGTTTGTCCTCGTCCGATTTGATTGCTGCGGAGGCGGTCAGGAATTTTTTGAAACACTTAAGCCAGTGAGTAAACTTGGTGGATGAGTCCGCCTCCCGATGATCTAAGTCCAGGCATGCTGGTGTGAGGATCTTCTCCATTATAAAAATTTTGTTAATAAAATTGATGCGCTATCAATTACTCATAAAAAACTGAGAGTTAAGAGAGTAACTAAAGGCTTTTATTAACAAAAGAATGAAGGTCTGCCTCGAGTGGTCGACCGGTCCAGAAATACAAACGGCTGGGGAGCAGTCACCTTTATACTAGGACTGTGAAAAAAGCAAGCCTGAAGGCTTTGTATCTTAATGCTAGAAGCATTAGGAACAAGGTGGATGAATTAGTTGTGGAAATAGAGGTAAACAAGTATGATTTGATTGGGATTACAGAAACGTGGCTGCAGGGTGGGCAAGGCTGGGAACTTAACATCCAGGGATATACAATATTTAGGAAGGATCGGCAAAAAGGTAGGGGAGGTGGGGTAGCATTGCTGGTAAAGGAGGGGATTAATGCAATGGAAAGGAAGGATATTAACTCGGATGAAACGGAATCTGTATGGGTAGAAATGAGAAATAGCAAGGGGAGGAAAACGTTAGTGGGTGTGATATATAGGCCTCCAAATAGTAATATGGAGGTGAGGGAAGGCATAAAAAGGGAAATTAGGGAAGCGTGCGATAAAAGCACAGCTGTCATCATGGGTGACTTTAATTTACATATTGATTGGACTACCCAAATTAGTAAAAATTCTGAGGAGGAGGAATTCCTGGAATGTTTTCGGGACGGTTATCTGGACCAATATGTCGAGGAGCCGACTCGAGATCAGACCATTTTAGACTGGGTATTGTGCAATGAGAAGGGACTTATCAGCAATCTTCTTGTACGAGGCCCCTTGGGTCAGAGCGATCATAATATGATCGAGCTCTCAGTCGAGATGGAGAGTGAGGAAATTGAATCAGAGACTAAGGTCCAGAACTTAAATAAAGGGAATTACGAGGGTATGAGACGGGAATTGGGTAAGATTGATTGGGTGGTGTTTCTGGGGGGATTGACAGTGGATAGACAATGGCAAGCATTCAAAGATAGAATGGAAGAATTCCAGAACATGTTTATACCGGTTTGGCATAAAAATAAACCTAAAAAGGTGACTCAACCGTGGATAACGAGGGAAATTAGGGGCAGCATAAAATCAAAAAAAGGGCATATCAACTGGCAAAAAAAAGCACCAGACCGGAAGATTGGGGGCAGTACAGGATACAGCAAAAGAGGACAAAGGGATTAATCAGGAAGGGGAAAATAGAATACGAAAGTAAACTTGCAGCAAACATAAAGACAGACTGCAAAAGCTTTTATCGGTATATCAGGAGGAAAAGACTGGTAAAATCCCAAGTCGGTCCCTTGCAGTCCGATTCGGGAGAATATATAATGGAGAATAAGGAAATGGCAGACCAATTAAACTCATACTTTGGTTCTGTATTCACAAAGGAGGACACAAATAACCTCCCAGGAATATCGGCAAACATAGGGACTAATGAGAGGGAGGAGCTGACAGAAATTAGTATCTCTAGGGATATGGTGTTGGGTAAGTTGAGGGGACTGAAGGCCGACAAATCCCCGGGGCCTGATAAGCTACATCCTAGGGTACTTAAGGAGGTGGCCCTGGAGATAGCAGATGCTCTAAGGATCATCTTCCGGAACTCCATTGACTCGGGAACAGTACCCGTGGATTGGAGGGTAGCTAATGTTACCCCAATATTTAAAAAGGGGGGTAGAGAGAAAGCAGGGAATTATAGACCAGTAAGCCTTACATCGGTTGTGGGCAAAATGCTAGAGTCCATTATTAAGGATAAAATAGCGGAGCACTTGACAAATGGGGAAAGGATCGGACAGAGTCAACATGGATTTACAAAGGGTAAATCGTGTTTGACTAATCTGCTGGAATTTTTTGAGGAAGTAACTGGTAAAATAGATGGGGGAGAGCCAGTGGATGTGGTGTACCTTGACTTCCAGAAAGCCTTCGATAAGGTTCCACACAAAAGATTATCATGCAAAATTAAGGCTCATGGGATTGGGGGCAAAGTATTAACGTGGATAGAGAACTGGCTGGCGGATAGAAAACAGAGAGTTGGAATAAACGGCTCGTTTTCGGAGTGGCAGGCAGTGACCAGCGGGGTGCCGCAAGGATCTGTCCTGGGACCCCAGCTGTTCACAATATATATAAATGATCTGGATCAGGGAATTGGATGCAATATTTCCAAATTCGCTGACGACACTAAACTAGGAGGAGGGGTGGGCTCTGATGAGGATGTCAGGAGGCTACAGTGCGATTTGGACAGGTTGGGGGAATGGGCGGATACGTGGCAGATGCACTATAATGTGGATAAATGCGAGGTTATCCACTTTGGGGGTAAAAACAGGAGGGTGGGTTATTATCTAAATGGCAATAGATTGGGAGATGGGGAAGTGCAGAGGGACCTGGGTGTTCTTGTGCACCAGTCACTGAAGGAGAGCATGCAGGTGCAACAGGCGATTAAGAAGGCAAATGGTATGTTGGCCTTCATATCAAGGGGGTTCGAGTATAGGAATAGGGATACCTTACTACAGCTGTACAAGGTGCTGGTGAGACAGCATCTGGAGTATTGTGTACAGTTTTGGTCGCCCCATCTGCGGAAGGATGTTCTTGCCATGGAAAGAGTGCAGCGGCGATTCACCAGGCTGATACCTGGAATGGCGGGAATGACCTACGAGGAGAGATTGAATAGTTTGGGCTTGTACTCACTGGAGTTTAGAAGATTGAGAGGGGATCTCATCGAAACATATAAAATTATGGCAGGCCTGGACAGGCTGAATTCAGAGAGAATGTTTCCAATGGCAGGGGAGTACAGAACCAGGGGCCACAGTCTAAAAATAGCGGGCAAATCATTTAAAACAGAGATGAGGAAGAATTTCTTCACTCAAAGAGTGGTGAGCCTGTGGAATTCCCTGCCACAGAGGGCTGTGAAGGCTAATTCAATAAATATTTTCAAGAGAGAATTGGATATATTTCTGAAGGCTAAGGGGATTAAGGGTTACGGAGAAAAGGCGGGGACGGGGTACTGAACTGGTAAGATCAGCTATGATCTCAGACGAAGATCAGCCATGATCTCATTGAATGGCGGAGCAGGCTCGAAGGGCCGAATGGCCTACTCCTGTTCCTATCTCTATGTTTCTATGACTTGTGGGAGGAGTCAGCCGAGGCATGTCCAGGCATGTACACAGTGGAATACAAACAGTGGTTTACCACACAAGGCATGAATGAAAGGCCAACTAGAACCCTCCAGATAGGTCAACAAGTTTTGGCCTGGGACTACCGTACCGAGAAATGGCAGCCTGGAACTATTTGCACACGACTAGGACCGCTAATGTATACCGTGGACATTGGAGAAAGCATAATAAGGCGCCATGCTGACCAGATCATAGAGTTATCCGAAAAGGGACAACCTACACCACAACTCTATACGCCTAATGATGAAGCAGAGATACCCATAGTATCTACCTCCGATCCAGTGATACTGGAACCAGATGAACCCGACACTGGCATTCAAGCCGAATCGACCTTGCCAAAAGAACCTACTACACCACCGAAAACTACTACACCATCGAGGTGTTATCCGGACCGAGTCAGGAAGCCTCCAGAGAGACTGACTTATAATTGATTAACTGCAGCAAATGTGTAGATTATTGTTCTTGCAAACATGTTAATTAATGATTACTTAAAATGTTATGTACTAATTATCTAAAAGGGGAGGAATTGTAGTGTATGTACCTTTAAGAGCCCCTGTGTACTGTAATACCGGTAGTGACCACTCGGGTATATAAGCCTGTATAGTGTCTTGTATCTTTTAGTTCGCCTCCAGACTGTGTTCAGTAAACACCTGTTAAACCAACTCCTGCATCCCGTGTCTCCATTAACAGACGGATACAACAGTCAGTCTTGGGAATGAGTGATGGTCAGTCTGGGGAGTGAGTGATGGTCAGTCTGGGGAGTGAGTGATGGTCAGTCTGGGGAGTGAGTGATGGTCAGTCTGGGGAGTGAGTGATGGTCAGTCCGGGGAGTGAGTTATGGTCAGTCCGGGGAGTGAGTGATGGTCAGTCTGGGGAGTGAGTGATGTTCAGTCTCGGGAGTGAGTGATGGTCAATCTGGGGAGTGAGTGATGGTCATTCTGGGGAGTGAGTGATGGTCAGTCTGGGGAATGAGTGAAGCTCAGTTTCGGGAGTGAGTGAAGGTCTGTCTGGGGAGTGAGTGATGGTCACTCTGGGGAGTGAGTGATGGTCAGTCTGGGCAGTGAGTGATTTTCCGTCTGGGGAGTGAGTGATGGTCAGTCTGGGGAGTGAGTGATGGCCAGTCTGGGGAGTGAGTGATGGTGAGTCCCGGGACTGAGTGATGGTCAGTCTGGGGAGTGAGTGATGGTCAGTCCTGACAGTGAGTGATGGTCAGTCCCGGGAGTGAGTGATGGTCAGTCCTGACAGTGAGTGATGGTCAGTCCCGGGAGTGAGTGATGGTCAGTCCCGGGAGCGAGTGATGGTCAGTCTGGGGAGTGAGTGATGGTCAGTCTGGGGAGTGATTGATGGTCAATCTGGGGAGTGAGTGAAGGTCAGTCTGGGGAGTGAGTGAAGGTCAGTCTGGGGAGTGAGTGACGGTCAGTCTGGGCAGTGAGTGACGGTCAGTCTGGGGAGTGAGTGATGGTCAGTCTGGGGAGTGAGTGATGGTCAGTCTGGGGAGTGAGTGATGGTCAATCTGGGGAGTGAGTGAAGGTCAGTCTGGGGAGTGAGTGAAGGTCAGTCTGGGGAGTGAGTGACGGTCAGTCTGGGCAGTGAGTGACGGTCAGTCTGGGGAGTGAGTGAAGGTCAGTCTGGGGAGTGAGTGATGGCCAATCTGGGGAGTGAGTGAAGGTCAGTCTGGGGAGTGAGTGAAGGTCAGTCTGGGGAGTGAGTGACGGTCAGTCTGGGCAGTGAGTGACGGTCAGTCTGGGGAGTGAGTGACGGTCAGTCTGGGGAGTGAGTGACAGTCAGTCTGGGGAGTGAGTGACGGTCAGTCTGGGGAGTGAGTGACGGTCAGTCTGGGGAGTGAGTGACGGTCAGTCTGGGGAGTGAGTGACGGTCAGTCTGGGGAGTGAGTGACGGTCAGTCTGGGGAGTGAGTGATGGTCAGTCTGGGGAGTGAGTGATGGTCAGTCTGGGGAGTGAGTGATGGTCAGTCTGGGGAGTGAGTGATGGTCAGTCCGGGGAGTGAGTGATGGTCAGTCTGGGGAGTGAGTGATGGTCAGTCTGGACAATGGGTGATGGTCAGTCTGGGGAGTGAGTGATGTTCAGTCTTGGGAGTGAGTGATGGTCAGCCTGGGGAGTGAGTGATGGTCATTCTGGGGAGTGAGTGATGGTCAGTCTGGGGAGTGAGTGATGGTCAGTCTGGACAATGGGTGATGGTCAGTCTGGGGAGTGAGTGATGTTCAGTCTCGGGAGTGAGTGATGGTCAGTCTGGGGAGTGAGTGATGGTCATTCTGGGGAGTGAGTGAAGCTGAGTCTGGGGAGTGAGTGTTGGGCAGTCTGGGGAGTGAGTGTTGGTCAGTCTGGGGAGTGAGTGATGGACAGTCCGGGGAGTGAGTGATGGTCAGTCTGGGGAGTGAGTGATGGTCAGTCCCAGGGAGTGAGTGATGGTAAGTCTGGGGAGTGAGTGACGGTCAGTCTGGGGAGTGAGTGTTGGTCAGTCTGGGGAGTGAGTGATGGTCAGTCTGGGGAGTGAGTGATGGTCAGTCTGGGGAGAGAGTGATGGTCAGTCTGGGGAGTGAGTGATGGTCAGTCTGGGGAGTGAGTGATGGTCAGTCTGGGGAGTGAGTAATGGGCAGTCTGGGGAGTGAGTGATGGTCAGTCTGGGGAGTGAGTGATGGTCAGTCTGGGGAGTGAGTGTTGGGCAGTCCCGGGGGTGAGTGATGGGCAGTCTGGGGAGTGAGTGATGGTCAGTCTGGGTAGTGAGTGTTGGGCAGTCCCGGGGGTGAGTGATGGGCAGTCTGGGGAGTGAGTGATGGACAGTCTGGGGAGTGAGTGATAGTCGGTCCCAGGAGAGAGTGATGGTCAGTCCCGGGGAGTGAGTAATGGTCAGTCTGCAGAGTGATTGATGGTCAGTCCGGGGAGTGAGTGATGGTCAGTCTGGGGAGTGAGTGATGGTCGGTCCCAGGAGAGAGTGATGGTCAGTCCCGGGGAGTGAGTGATGGTCAGTCTGGGGAGTGAGTGATGGTCAGTCCCGGGGAGTGAGTGATGGAGAGTCTGGGGAGTGAGTGATGGTCAGTCTGCAGATTGATTGATGGTCAGTCCGGGGAGTGAGTGATGGTCAGTCTGGGGAGTGAGTGATGGTCAGTCCCGGGGAGTGAGTGATGGTCAGTCTGGGGAGTGAGTGATGGTCAGTCTGGGGAGTGAGTGATGGTCAGTCTGGGGAGTGAGTGATGGATAGTCTGGGGAGTGAGTGATGGTCAGTCTGCAGAGTGATTGATGGTCAGTCCGGGGAGTGAGTGATGGTCAGTCTGGGGAGTGAGTGATGGTCAGTCTGGGGAGTGAGTGATGGTCAGTCCCGGGGAGTGAGTGATGGAGAGTCTGGGGAGTGAGTGATGGTCAGTCTGCAGAGTGATTGATGGTCAGTCCGGGGAGTGAGTGATGGTCAGTCTGGGGAGTGAGTGATGGTCAGTCCTGGGTATTATTGAAGATCAGTCTGCCCCTCTGCAATGGCTGAATTAGAAGGTGTCTGTGGAGCCATCATCCAGCACCTTGTGTGGCAGAGGGCACTTGGAGTGAATAATGAAGTAGATGGAGGCAGTCGTAATGTGTCGAGTTGCTGTAATCCTGCCTTGTGTCTTTCCGCAGTATTTTGTGCTGTTCGGGGTGTTATCGATGGTCACCTGTGCTGCCTTTCTTCATTTACACTCGATTTTGAAGCTCCTCACTGTCATATTTATCATTGGCGTCTACACCTACATCACCGAGGTCAATATCAGACAGTTCCTGAGCGAGAATCTGGTGCAATATCCGAACAGGTAATCTCACTGGGATCGGCTGATGGGATAGTGTTCAAAAATCAGAACTTTGATCCATCAAAGCATCTTGCTGTGGTGTGGCGCCCATTACTGCAAACTGTCCCAAGTGTCTGCTTACTATGGTTTCATGTAGATTCATCGCAACCTTTATATTGTGTCCTCCGAAGGGTAATGAAGCAATCGAGAGGGTTCAGTGCAGATTCACCAGGATGCTGCCTGGCGTCAGCAAATACAAATACTGAAAAATCAAGGCTGTTTTAATTAGAACAGAGATTAAGAGGTGATTTGATAGAGGTGTTTAAAATGATGATGGGCTAGGACATAAATAGACAATGTTTCCAGTGAGGGGTCTAGAACTGGGGGCATAGATAGATGAGTAAATGTAGGAGATTTAAGACAGAGCAGGAGAAATGGGTTAGAGAGGTGTCTGAAGGAAAGGGGGATAAAGGGGAATGGGAACAGTGCGGGTGAAATAAAGAGTAGATTGCCTTTCAAAAGCTAGGCTTTATTAACCTTAAAAAACCAGCAAGTACATGTTGAGCACCCAGTCTCAACCACTGTAGAAAACTGAATTTAAGATGGCCACCACAGGTTACATGGAATCAACTAACCAATAAGTTTACAGCATATATCTCAAGGCAGGAAAACAGGCAACCAATTACAATGCTTCTTATAAAACAAGAATAATCACCACATTCACCCCTCCTTTTAAAATATACTTCAACCTAGGTAGCCTTTACAGTTTACAATTAGTTATTTATGACTAGAGCAATACATGTATAATGCCTTCAACAATTTTAAAATTTTACTATTAATTTATTAATTATTTTAAAAGTCCATTTTTAATCGGTCGACCGGATATCTTGTTCGTGTCGACCTTCTTAGCCTTGGTGGAGTTCCTTGCCCTCCCACACCAGGAGACACAGAAATATCTTCTGCAGGGAGGCTATCAATATCCCGATTATCAACGGTTTCCGGATTGGAAATCCCATTAGAAGGTAGACTGGGAGGGTCATGAACATCCATCGGGGGCAGACTAAGAGAATTGTAAGTGTCTGCAATAGGATTGGAAATGTTCATAGTATCTGTGACGACATCAACATTATCTGAATTATGGCTATTGTTAATGTCCTCAGGAGAGGGCTGGCCACCACAAGGAGCTAAGTCTTTAACTGAAACCGTACTTTCTTTCCCATCTTGGAATCGAATATGAGCATATTGGGAATTTGCCTCCAATAGCTCCACCTCCTCCACTAAAGGATCATACTTTGACAGTCTAACATGGCGTCGGAGCAGCACAGGTCCCTGCATAGTAAGCCATGAAGGTACCGAATATCCCGTAGTGGATCTCCGCGGATAGTTGAAGAGCCTTTCATGGGGGGTCACATTAGTAGCCGTTGAAAGCAATGATCTAATGGAATGCAGGGCATCAGGCAGTACCATTTCCCACTGTGTATTCTTAAGGTTCCGGGATGTCAAAGCCAACATAACTGCCTTCCAGATCACCCCATTGTATCGTTCGCACTGTCCATTACCCTGGGGATTATACGGGGTAGTTCTGCTAGTAGAAATTCCCCGACTCTGGAGGTATTCCTTCAACTGGGAAGACATAAAAGAACTTCCCTGATCCGAATGGATATACGCAGGCATCCCAAAGATGACAAAAAGTTGAGTCAGACATTTAATAACTGTAGCAGCTGATACATCTGCACAAGGAAAAGCAAAAGGGAACCTTGAAAACTCATCCACAACAGTAAATATATATCGATTCTGAGTCGTTGAAGGAAGAGGCCCCTTAAAATCAACGCTCAGGTGTTCAAAGGGAGAAGTAGCCTTTATAAGATGAGCTCGTTGAGGCTTAAAGAAATTCGGTTTACACCGGGCACAGACAGAGCATGACGAAGTCATCCGCTTGACGTCTTCAACTGAAAAGGGCAAATTCTTACTGCGTACGAAGTGTATCATCCTCGTAACACCAGGATGGCACAAAGCATTATGAAGATTAATAAGCGTATCTCCGTGAAGCACAGAACAATAAGCCCTCGACAGCGCATCAGCGGCAACATTATCCTTCCCCGGACGATAGACTATATCGAAATGATAGCATGCCAACTCGATCCTCCACCTCATTATTTTATCATTCTTAATCTTTCCAAAATGTTTGACATCAAACATGAAGGACACAGATTTTTGGTCAGTTACTAACGTAAAATGTCGCCCAGATAAATAATGTCTCCATTTACGCAGTGCTTCTACTATTGCGTACGCCTCTTTCTCTATTGATGAATGTCTCTGCTCACTATTGCTCAGAGTACGTGAGAAAAAGGCCACAGGTCTTCCATTTTGGTTCAGGGTAGCCCCAATTGCAAAATCGGAAGCGTCCGTCTCAATCACAAAGGGAACCTGCTCATCAGTAGAATGCACAACTGCTCCAAGGATATCCTTTTTAAGATTATCAAAACACATCCTGGCCTCCCATGATAGAGGATATGTCGTAACCCGAATAAGGGGCCGGATCTTCTGCGAGAAGTTTGCAATCCAATTAGAATAATAAGAAAACAGTCCAACAACTCGTTGCAAGGCCTTAGAATTAGTAGGGCAAGGTAACTTAATCAGTGGTCGCAGCCGTTCTGGATCTGGTTTAATCTTGTTTCCCGAGATAATATACCCCAGTAAATTTACCTCGGTGGTCGAAAAGATACACTTCTCTTTATTGAAAGTTAAGCCAACTTTTTCCGCAACTTGAAGGAATCTTTCTAGATTAAAATCGTGCTCCACCCTTGATTTGCCACACACCGTGATGTCATCTAAATATGAGAAGGTGTCAGAGAGAGAGTTATCACTTATAAAAGCATCCATTGCCCGTTGAAAACAGGCGACACCGTTAGTAACACCGAATGGTACTCGGCAAAACTGGTACAGCTTTCCGCCAGCTTCAAAGGCCGTATATGGTTTGTCCCTCTTAGCGATAGGAATCTGATGATAAGCACTCTTTAGGTCAATAGTGCTAAAAACCTTATATTGAGATACTTTATTGATAAGCTCATCAATCTTAGGCAGGGGGTACGCATCTAATTGAGTATACCTATTAATAGTTTGAGAGTAGTCTATCACCATTCGCTTCTTATGTCTCTCATTAGTGGTGACAACTACCTGTGCCCGCCAGGGCGAAAAACTAGGTTCAATGATTCCTTCCGATAAAAGACGTTGAACTTCAGAATTAATAAATTCTTTATCCTGACTGCGATACCTTCTTGACTTGGTAGCAATTGGCTTACAGTCCGGCATCAAATTGGAAAAAAGTGATAATGGAGAAATGAATAAAGAAGTTAATCCACAAATAGACAAAGGTGGCTTGGTTCCTCCGAAAGAAAGACTGAGGGACTCATGTAATTGAAGCACATCATGACCAATCAAAATGTCCGCACAGAGATTAGGCAGAACGGATAGGCGTATATCAGTATACGTATTACCTAGGAGAATTAATTTCACAAGGCAGCAACCAGCTACTTGTGAGGTGAGAGTCAGCTGAGCCATACACACCTGATAGGAAACAGGCGAAATTTTCAAACGCTTCTCCCTCACAAACTGAAGACTTATAAAGCTCTCAGTACTGCCCGTATCTATAAGGGCCTTCACTTCTAACCCATTAAATTGGGCCATAACTATAGCTTTGTTTAGGCCATGGGAAAAGGCGGCAGAAACTGATGCAATAAACGCCCTATCTAAAGGCTGAATGGTCGCAGAGGAGGCAACCGATTTGCAAACACGTGCATAATGACCTCCCTTGCCGCATTTACTACACACAGCCTCCCGGGCAGGGCACTTCAGACGGGGGTGCCGGGCGTTCCCGCAAAAATAACACTTCTGAATCCTAGAGGCAACAGCTGCCGAAGTAGAAACTGTTTCGGAATCTGGTAAACCACTCCTATTAAATCCACGTAACTCCCTTTCATCCGGAACTGCCAAAACCACGGTCGCAGGCCGATCAAAAAGAGCATAAGAATCCGAACTTCTCTGAGCCAAATCCAATGTAGAGACTTGCTCAAAAGCACTCTTAAGATCCAAAGTCTTATTTTCTAATAACCGCTGACGAATTGATCTAAACAGTAATCCATTAATAAATGCATCCCGTACCGACTCTTCCTTATGTTCTTCTGCAGACACGGCCTTATAATTACAGTTAGCACCAAGGCGCCGGAGTGCTTGTAAATAAGCATCCAAGGATTCTCCCGCCTGCTGCCTACGGGCAGATAAAAGGTGAGGGCAGATAAAAGGTGACGTGCAAATACCTCATTTTTGGGTTTAACAAAGATTTTTTCCAACGTAGGAATAGCCAATTCATAAGTTTCACAGTCCAAAATATACTTATACACATCCGGAGCAATGTGGTTGATTAGTATATCCAACTTATTCAGAGATTGCTGATCCAACACACCCAAAAAGTTTTTAAATGTATGATACCAATGTTTCCATTGATCATCCATTCCTGCAGAATTAGGGTCAGCATTAAATCGTTCCGGTCGAAGATATCGTTCCATTATAGCAAAAGGTTAATAAATTGAAATAAAGAGTAGATTGCCTTTCAAAAGCTAGGCTTTATTAACCTTAAAAAACCAGCAAGTACATGTTGAGCACCCAGTCTCAACCACTGTAGAAAACTGAATTTAAGATGGCCACCACAGGTCACATGGAATCAACTAACCAATAAGTTTACAGCATATATCTCAAGGCAGGAAAACAGGCAACCAATTACAATGTTTCATATAAATCAAGAATAATCACCACAGCGGGTACATGGGATTAGGATACCGTTTGTGTGGAGGATAAACACCAACAGGGACTGGCTGGGCCGAGGGTCTCTTCGTGCTGTAATCTCTCTAAATATTACTTCAGCAGCAGAATAATCCGTTGCGCACTATAATGCTCCCATCCTTATAAAACAGTGCAGCCTCCCACTTACAGTGAGCAAATGCACAGCGCATCTCCGAGAAATTGAAAAAAGAACAAAGCTGAGCTTTTTCAGTAGGAGAGAGAGCGCGATCAATAGATTTTTGGACTCTCGGGGAATCGAGGGATACGGGGATTGGGCGGGAAAGTGGAGTTTGAGGTCGAAAATCAGCCACGATCTTATTGAATGGCGGAGCAGGCTCGAGGGGCCGTATAAGAACATAAGAACATAAGAAATAGGAGCAGGAGTAGGCCAATCGGCCCCTCGAGCCTGCTCCGCCATTCAATAAGATCATGGCTGATCTGATCCTAACTGCCAATCCACTATCACAGAACCATCTCCTGCATCTAACAGAATTAGACACACAAAATAGGAGCAGGATCAGGCTACACGGCCCCTGGGCCCGCTCCGCTACCCACAGGGCCATGACTGATCCGAACCTAGACTCATGTCCAAATTCCTGCCCTTTCCCCGTAACCCTTAATTCCCTTTACTTCTAGGAAACTGTCTAATTCTGTTTTAAATTTATGTAATGATGTAGCTTCTACAGCTTTTTGGGGCAGCATATTCCATGGACCTACCACCCTCTGAGTGAAGTAGTTCCTCCTCATCTCAGTTTTGAAAGAGCAGCCCCTTATTCTAAGACTATGCCCCCTAGTTCTAGTTTCACCCATCATTGGGAACATCTTCCCCGCATCCACCCGATCCAACCCCTTCACAATCTTATATGTTTCAATAAGATCGCCTCTCATTCTTCTGAACTCCAATGAGTAGAGTCCCAATCTACTCAACCTCTCCTCATATGTCCATCCCCTCATCCCCGGGATTAACCGAGTGAACCTTCTTTGTACTGACTCGAGAGCAAGTATGTCCTTTCTTAAGTATGGACACCAAAACTGTACGCAGTATTCCAGGTGCGGTCTCACCAATACCTTGTACAACTGAAGCAATACCTCCCTATTTTTATATTCTATCCCCCTAGCAATGAAAGCCAACATTCCATTGGCCTTCTTAATCACTTGCTGCACCTGCATACTAACCTTTTGCGTTTCGTGCACCAGGACCCCCAGATCCCTTTGTACTTCAGTACTTTCCAGTTTCTTGCCATTAAGATAATAACTTGCTCTACAATCTTTCCTGCCAAAGTGCATAACCTCACACTTTCCAGTATTTTATTCCATCTGCCAAATCTCTGCCCACTTACTTAGCCTGTCTATGTCCCCTTGAAGGTTTTTTACGTCCTCCTCACTCACTACTTTCCCCCCCCATCTTAGTATCATCTGCAAACTTTGATATGTTACACTCGGTCCCCTCCTCCAAATCGTTAATATAGATTGTAAAGAGTTGGGGACCCAGCACTGACCCCTGCGGAACACCACTAGTTACTGATTGCCAGTCTGAGAATGAACCATTTATCCCAACTCTCTGCCTTCTGTTAAATAGCCAATCCTCTATCCATGCCAGAATATTACCCCCAATCCCGTGATTTTTTATCTTAAGCAATAATCTTTTGTGTGGCACCTTGTCAAATGCCTTTTGGAAGTCTAAATACACTACGTCCACTGGTTCCCCTTTATCCACCCTATATGTTACTTCCTCAAAGAACTCCAGCAAATTTGTCAAACATGACTTCCCCTTCATAAAACCATGCTGACTTTGTCCTATTAAATTATGATTATCCAAATGTCCTGTTACTGTCTCCTTAATAATGGACTCCAAAATTTTACCTACCACAGATGTTAGGCTAACCGGTCTATCGTTTCCAGCCTTCTGTCTACTGCCCTTTTTAAATAAGGGTGTTACATTAGCAGTTTTCCAGTCTGCCGGGACCTTTGCCGAGTCCAGGAAGTTTTGGAAAATTATTACCAATGCATCCACAATCCCTACCGCCACTTCCCTCAAGACCCTAGGATGTAAGCCATCAGGTCCAGGTGACTTATCCGCCTTGAGTCCCATTATTTTACCGAGTACCACTTCTTTAGTGATTTTGATCGTGTTTAGCACCTCCCCCCCTTTAGCCCCCTGTTTGTCCAGTGTTGGGATATTCTTAGTGTCTTCTACTGTAAAGACTGATATAAAATATTCATTCAGTGTTTTTGCCATCTCCATATTTCCCTCCATTAATTTCCCGGTCTCATCCTCTAAGGGATCAACATTTACTTTAGCCACCCTTTTTCTTTTTATATAACTATAAAAACTCTTACTATCTGTTTTTATATTTTTTGCTAATTTACTTTCATAATCTATCTTCCCTTTCTTAATCAATCTTTTTGTTATTTTTTGCTGTCTTTTAAAGTTTTCCCAATCCTCTATCCTCCCACTAGATTTGGCTACCTTATATGCCCTTGTTTTTAGTCGAATACTATCCTTAATTTCTTTACTTAGCCACGGATGGCTGTCTTTTCACAGAATCACAGAAACCCCACAGTGCAGATAGAGGCCATTTCAGCCCATCGAGCCTGCACCGACACATATCCCACCCGATCACCGTAACCCCTACACCAACACATATCCCACCCTATCCCTGTAACCCCCCTAACACTAAGGGTCAATTTATCATAGCCAATCAACCTAACCCGCACATCTTTGGACTGTGGGAGGAAACCGGAGCACCCGGAGAAAACCCACGCAAACACGGGGAGAATGTGCAAACTCCACACAGACAGTCGCCGAGGCCGGATTCGAACCCGGGTCTCAGTGGAATATATATTTTTTGGAAGTTGTAAAATAACTCCTTAAATGTACACCACTGATCATGTATCGTCTTACCCTTTAATCTATTTTCCCAATCCACTCTACTCAATTCCGCTCTCATACCTTCATAGTCTCCTTTATTCAAGCTTAGCACGCTTGTTTGAGATCCAACCTTCTCACCCTCGAATTGAATATGGAATTCAACCATGTTATGGTCACTCATTCCAAGGGGATCCTTTACTAGGACATTTTTAATTAATCCTGTCTCGTTACACAGGACCAGATCTAAGGTTGCTTGCCCCCTGGTCGGTTCAGTTACATACTGCTCAAGAGACGCATCCCTAATACACTCAATGAACTCATCCTCAAGGCAGCCCTGCCCAATTTGATTTGTCCAATTAATATGATAGTTAAAATCCCCCATAATTATAGATGTTCCCTTATTACAAGCCTCAACTATTTCCTGATTGATACTCCGTCCAACAGAGTTGCCACAGTTCGGAGGCCTATAGACTACGCCCACTAGTGTTTTTTTCCCCTTATTATTCCTTACCTCCACCCAAACTGTTTCATTGTCCTGATCTTTAGACCCAATATCCTTTCTCTGTATTACAGTGATTCCTTCCTTTATTAACATAGCCACACCACCTCTTCTTCCTTCCTGCCTGTCCTTCCTGATCGTTAAATAACCTGGTATGTTTAATTCCCAGGCATTGTCACCCTGCAGCCATGTTTCTGTAATGGCCACAAGATCATGCCCATTTGTAGTTATTTGTGCCATTAACTCATCTATTTTGTTACGAATGCTACGTGCATTCAGATAGAGAACTTTCAAAGATGTTTTGTGACACTTAGTTCCTGCTTTTGCCCTCTTTATTACTTTACCTTTTACTCCATACCTTCTGCCCCTTCCTGACATGCTCTGGTTTTTAACTTCCCCACTGCTACCTAAGTGTATGACCTTCTCTGTTGTCATTTGTATTATTTGCTCTCTAGGAACCTCCCCGCCACTAGTTAGTTTAAAGCCCTCTCTACAGCCCTAGTTATATGATCCGCCAGGACTCTAGTCCCAGCACTGGCCAAGTGAAGCCCGTCCTGTTCACTGTCCGACTCCTGCTCCTAAATTTTATGTTCTTATGAGCACAAGGGAGCCTACAGCAGGAGGAAAAAGTGTATGGCCCCGAAATTCAGCACCTTAGCGCCGGTAGTTAAGGGCAGTTTGGAAAAAATGGGGTCCGTTTCGCTTCTGCCCATGTCTGGCACGGCCCGGACTGTTCGCCATCTTGGTGAGGGCACTAGCACGGGTGTGACGTGTGTGCGCCGGATGTATCAGATCGTGATATCAGTCAGTGTGTAACGCTGATTTGATGCACAACCTGCCATTTTGGTCGTCGCCGCTCCATTCAACGCCCTCTCCTAAACACGCACAGCTAACCACGCTCTGCTAAACACGCTCAGCTAAACACGCACAGCTAACCACGCTCTGCTAACCACGCTCTGCTAACCACGCTCAGCTAACCACGCACCGCTAACCACGCTCCGCTAACCACGCACAGCTAAACACGCACAGCTAACCACGCACAGCTAAACACGCACAGCTAAACACGCACAGCTAAACACGCTCAGCTAAACACGCACAGCTAAACACGCTCAGCTAAACACGCACAGCTAAACACGCTCAGCTAAACACGCACAGCTAACCATGCACAGCTAAACACGCTCAGCTAAACACGCACAGCTAAACACGCTCAGCTAAACACGCACAGCTAACCACGCACAGCTAAACACGCACAGCTAAACACGCACAGCTAAACACGCACAGCTAAACACGCACAGCTAAACACGCACAGCTAAACACGCTCAGCTAAACACGCACAGCTAACCACGCACAGCTAAACACGCTCAGCTAAACACGCACAGCTAAACACGCTCAGCTAAACACGCTCAGCTAAACACGCACAGCTAAACACGCTCAGCTAAACACGCACAGCTAACCACGCACAGCTAAACACGCTCAGCTAAACACGCACAGTTAACCACGCACAGCTAAACACGCTCAGCTAAACACGCACAGCTAACCACGCACAGCTAAACACGCTCAGCTAAACACGCTCAGCTAAACACGCTCAGCTAAACACGCACAGCTAACCACGCACAGCTAAACACGCTCAGCTAACCACGCACAGCTAACCACGCACAGCTGAACACGCACAGCTGAACACGCACAGCTAAACACGCTCAGCTAAACACGCACAGTTAACCACGCTCAGCTAAACACGCACAGCTAAACACGCACAGCTAACCACGCACAGCTAACCACGCACAGCTAAACACGCACAGCTAAACACGCACAGCTAAACACGCACAGCTAAACACGCACAGCTAAACACGCACAGCTAACCACGCACAGCTAAACACGCTCAGCTAAACACGCTCAGCTAAACACGCTCAGCTAAACACGCTCAGCTAAACACGCACAGCTAACCACGCACAGCTAAACACGCTCAGCTAAACACGCTCAGCTAAACACGCACAGCTAAACACGCACAGCTAAACACGCACAGTTAAACACGCACAGCTAAACATGCACAGCTAAACACGCACAGCTAACCACGCACAGCTAAACACGCACAGCTAAACACGCACAGCTAAACACGCACAGTTAAACACGCACAGCTAAACACGCACAGCTAAACACGCACAGCTAACCACGCACAGCTAAACACGCACAGCTAAACACGCACAACTAACCACGCACAGCTAAACACGCACAGCTAAACACGCACAGCTAAACACGCACAGTTAAACACGCACAGCTAAACACGCACAGCTAACCACGCACAGCTAACCACGCACAGCTAAACACGCACAGCTAACCACGCATAGCTAAACACGCACAGCTAAACACGCACAGCTAAACACGCTCAGCTAACCACGCACAGCTAAACACGCACAGCTAAACACGCACAGCTAAACACGCTCAGCTAAACACGCATAGCTAAACACGCACAGTTAAACACGCTCAGCTAAACACGCACAGCTAAACACGCTCAGCTAAACACGCATAGCTAAACACGCACAGTTAAACACGCTCAGCTAACCACGCATAGCTAAACACGCACAGTTAAACACGCACAGCTAAACACGCACAGCTAAACACGCTCAGCTAACCACGCATAGCTAAACACGCACAGTTAAACACGCACAGCTAAACACGCACAGCTAAACACGCTCAGCTAAACACGCACAGCTAAACACGCACAGCTAAACACGCTCAGCTAACCACGCACAGCTAAACACGCACAGCTAAACACGCTCAGCTAAACACGCACAGCTAACCACGCACAGCTAAACACGCTCAGCTAACCACGCACAGCTAAACACGCTCAGCTAAACACGCACAGCTAAACACGCACAGCTAAACACGCTCAGCTAACCACGCACAGCTAAACACGCTCAGCTAAACACGCACAGCTAACCACGCACAGCTAAACACGCTCAGCTAACCACGCACAGTTAAACACGCACAGCTAAACACGCACAGCTAAACACGCTCAGCTAAACACGCACAGCTAAACACGCACAGCTAAACACGCTCAGCTAACCACGCACAGCTAAACACGCACAGCTAAACACGCTCAGCTAACCACGCACAGCTAAACACGCACAGCTAAACACGCACAGCTAAACACGCACAGCTAACCACGCACAGCTAACCACGCACAGCTAAACACGCACAGCTAACCACGCACAGCTAAACACGCACAGCTAACCACGCACAGCTAAACACGCACAGCTAAACACGCTCAGCTAACCACGCACAGCTAAACACGCACAGCTAACCACGCACAGCTAAACACGCACAGTTAAACACGCACAGCTAAACACGCACAGCTAAACACGCACAGCTAAACACGCTCAGCTAACCACGCACAGCTAAACACGCTCAGCTAACCACGCACAGCTAAACACGCACAGTTAAACACGCACAGCTAACCACGCACAGCTAAACACGCACAGCTAAACACGCACAGCTAAACACGCACAGCTAAACACGCACAGCTAAACACGCTCAGCTAACCACGCACAGCTAAACACGCTCAGCTAACCACGCACAGCTAAACACGCACAGTTAAACACGCACAGCTAACCACGCACAGTTAAACACGCACAGCTAAACACGCACAGCTAAACACGCACAGCTAAACACGCTCAGCTAACCACGCACAGCTAAACACGCTCAGCTAACCACGCACAGCTAAACACGCACAGTTAAACACGCACAGCTAACCACGCACAGTTAAACATGCACAGCTAAACACGCACAGCTAAACACGCACAGCTAACCACGCACAGCTAAACACGCACAGTTAAACACGCACAGCTAAACACGCACAGCTAAACACGCTCAGCTAACCACGCACAGCTAAACACGCACAGCTAAACACGCACAGCTAAACACGCACAGCTAACCACGCTCAGCTAAACACGCACAGCTAAACACGCTCAGCTAACCACGCACAGCTAAGCACGCTCAGCTAAACACGCACAGCTAAACACGCACAGCTAAACACGCTCAGCTAACCACGCACAGCTAAACACGCACAGCTAAACACGCACAGCTAAACACGCACAGCTAAACACGCACAGCTAAACACGCACAGCTAAACACGCTCAGCTAAACACGCACAGCTAAACACGCACAGCTAAACACGCTCAGCTAACCACGCACAGCTAAACACGCACAGCTAAACACGCACAGCTAAACACGCACAGCTAACCACGCTCAGCTAAACACGCACAGCTAACCACGCACAGCTAAACACGCACAGCTAAACACGCTCAGCTAAACACGCACAGCTAAACACGCTCAGCTAAATACGCACAGCTAAACACGCACAGCTAACCACGCACAGCTAAACACGCTCAGCTAAATACGCACAGCTAAACACGCACAGCTAAACACGCTCAGCTAAACACGCACAGCTAAACACGCACAGCTAAACACGCTCAGCTAACCACGCACAGCTAAACACGCACAGCTAAACACGCACAGCTAACCACGCACAGCTAAACACGCTCAGCTAAATACGCACAGCTAAACACGCACAGCTAAACACGCTCAGCTAAACACGCACAGCTAAACACGCACAGCTAAACACGCTCAGCTAACCACGCACAGCTAAACACGCACAGCTAAACACGCACAGCTAAACACGCACAGCTAACCACGCACAGCTAAACACGCACAGCTAACCACGCTCAGCTAAACACGCACAGCTAAACACGCACAGCTAAACACGCTCAGCTAAACACGCTCAGCTAACCACGCACAGCTAAACACGCACAGCTAACCACGCACAGCTAAACACGCACAGTTAAACACGCACAGCTAAACACGCTCAGCTAAACACGCACAGTTAAACACGCACAGCTAAACACGCTCAGCTAAACACGCACAGCTAACCACGCACAGCTAAACACGCACAGCTAAACACGCTCAGCTAAACACGCACAGTTAAACACGCTCAGCTAAACACGCACAGTTAAACACGCACAGCTAAACACGCTCAGCTAAACACGCTCAGCTAAACACGCACAGTTAAACACGCACAGCTAAACACGCACAGCTAACCACGCACAGCTAAACACGCACAGCTAACCACGCACAGCTAAACACGCTCAGCTAAACACGCACAGTTAAACACGCACAGCTAACCACGCACAGCTAAACACGCACAGCTAACCACGCTCAGCTAAACACGCACAGCTAAACACGCACAGCTAAACACGCTCAGCTAAACACGCTCAGCTAAACACGCTCAGCTAACCACGCACAGCTAAACACGCTCAGCTAAACTCGCACAGCTAAACACGCACAGCTAAACACGCACAGCTAAACACGCTCAGCTAAACACGCTCAGCTAAACACGCTCAGCTAACCACGCACAGCTAAACACGCTCAGCTAAACACGCACAGTTAAACACGCACAGCTAACCACGCTCAGCTAACCACGCACAGCTAAACACGCACAGCTAAACACGCTCAGCTAAACACGCTCAGCTAACCACGCACAGCTAAACACGCTCAGCTAAACACGCACAGCTAATCACGCACAGCTAAACACGCATAGCTAACCACGCACAGCTAACCACGCACAGCTAACCACGCACAGCTAAACACGCACAGCTAACCACGCACAGCTAAACACGCTCAGCTAAACACGCTCAGCTAAACACGCACAGATAACCACGCACAGCTAAACACGCACAGCTAAACACGCACAGCTAAACACGCACAGCTAAACACGCACAGCTAACCACGCACAGCTAAACACGCACAGCTAAACACGCTCAGCTAAACACGCTCAGCTAAACACGCACAGCTAAACACGCACAGCTAACCACGCACAGCTAAACACGCACAGCTAAACACGCACAGCTAAACACGCACAGCTAACCACGCACAGCTAAACACGCTCAGCTAAACACGCACAGCTAAACACGCACAGCTAACCACGCACAGCTAAACACGCTCAGCTAAACACGCTCAGCTAAACACGCACAGCTAAACACGCACAGCTAACACGCACAGCTAAACACGCACAGCTAAACACGCACAGCTAAACACGCACAGCTAAACACGCACAGCTAAACACGCACAGCTAAACACGCACAGCTAAACACGCACAGCTAACCACGCACAGCTAAACACGCACAGCTAAACACGCACAGCTAAACCACGCACAGCTAAACACGCTCAGCTAAACACGCACAGCTAACACGCACAGCTAAACACGCACAGCTAAACACGCACAGCTAAACACGCACAGCTAACCACGCACAGCTAACACGCACAGCTAAACACGCACAGCTAAACACGCACAGCTAAACACGCTCAGCTAAACACGCACAGCTAAACACGCACAGCTAAACACGCACAGCTAAACACGCACAGCTAAACACGCACAGCTAAACACGCACAGCTAAACACGCTCAGCTAAACACGCACAGCTAAACACGCACAGCTAACCACGCACAGCTAAACACGCACAGCTAACCACGCTCAGCTAACACGCACAGCTAACCACGCTCAGCTAACCACGCACAGCTAAACACGCTCAGCTAAACACGCACAGCTAAACGCACAGCTAAACACGCACAGCTAAACACGCTCAGCTAAACACGCACAGCTAAACACGCACAGCTAAACACGCACAGCTAAACACGCTCAGCTAAACACGCACAGCTAAACACGCACAGCTAACCACGCATAGCTAAACACGCACAGCTAACCACGCTCAGCTAACCACGCACAGCTAAACACGCACAGCTAACCACGCACAGCTAAACACGCACAGCTAAACACGCACAGCTAAACACGCACAGCTAAACACGCTCAGCTAAACACGCACAGCTAAACACGCACAGCTAAACACGCACAGCTAACCACGCACTAGCTAAACACGCACAGCTAAACACGCTCAGCTAAACCACGCACAGCTAACCACGCTCAGCTAAACACGCACAGCTAAACACGCACAGCTAACCACGCAGCAGCTAAACACGCACAGCTAAACACGCTCAGCTAAACACGCTCAGCTAAACACGCTCAGCTAAACACGCACAGCTAAACACGCACAGCTAAACACGCACAGCTAACCACGCACAGCTAAACACGCACAGCTAACCACGCACAGCTAAACACGCTCAGCTAAACACGCACAGCTAAACACGCACCAGCTAAACACGCACAGTAAACACGCTCAGCTAAACCACGCACAGCTAACCACGCACAGCTAAACACGCACAGCTAAACACGCACAGCTAAACACGCACAGCTAACCACGCTCAGCTAACCACGCACAGCTAAACACGCACAGCTAAACACGCACAGCTAAACACGCACAGCTAAACACGCTCAGCTAAACACGCATAGCTAAACACGCAC